>NC_056739.1:764344171-764411671 GCF_019279795.1 Protopterus annectens | reverse complement strand
AATGGTGGGAAAGATACACCTATGACCTTAACTAGTAAACAAGAGAGAAAGAAATTTCCACAACATAAAATAAAAAAAGAATATCGAGAAGTAAGGATATTTTATCCCCAAACACTGGAGAAAAAAGAAATGACTTATCGTAGAGAAAACTGAATGCCATTAGCACTGAACCCAGAGATCATGTCCGAGGCTAAGAAGTGTCAAACAAGATCTGACAGGATCTGAGATACTTTAGTATGAAAGGGAATTATGAGTATGGGGCAGAAACTGTACCCTAGATCTGAGAATCTAAAAGATGCTGATGTCAGATACACAGATACACACACACACACACACACACACACACACACACACACACACACACACACACACACACACACACACACACACACACACACACACACACACACACACACACACGTATATGCATATCCATATTTGGATAACCTCATGTACATCAATTTTCACATTTCTCACTATATACAAAGATCATCATCATCTTCTTTTGGCTGTTCCCATTAGTGGTCACCACAGTGGGTCATCTGTTTCCATTTCTTCCTGTCCTCTGCATCTTGCTCTGTCACACCAACCACCTGCATGTCCTCTCTCACCACATCCATCAACCTTATCTTAGGCCTTCCTCTTTTCCTGTTACCTGGTAGCTTCATCCTTAGCATCTTTTTCCCAATAAACTCAGCATTCCTCTTCAGCACATGTCCAAATCAACATAATCTTGCCTCTCTGGCTTTGTCTCCAAACCTTCCAACCTGGGCTGACCCTCTAATATACTTATTCCTAATCCTGTCCACCCTCGTCACACCCAGTGCAAATCTTAACATCTTTAACTCTGCCAC
The DNA here is from genome assembly GCF_019279795.1 of Protopterus annectens. Classification (NCBI taxonomy): domain Eukaryota; kingdom Metazoa; phylum Chordata; order Ceratodontiformes; family Protopteridae; genus Protopterus; species Protopterus annectens. Next base: position 764,410,817 of record NC_056739.1, on the reverse strand, counting down.
ATCCAGCTCTAACTCCTGCCTTTTTGTCAATTCCACTGTCTCCAACCCATATAACATAGCTGGTCTCACTACCCTCTTGTAGACCTTCCCTTTCACTCTTAATGGTACTCGTCTGTCACAAATCACTCCTGACACTCCTCCACCCACTCCATCCTGCCTGTACTCTCTTCTTCACCTCTCTTCCACACTGACCATTACTCTGAACTATTGATCCCAAGTATTTAAACTCATCCACCTTCACCACCTCTACTCCTTGCATCCTCACCATTCATCTATCCTCCCTCTCATTCACACACATATATTCTGTCTTAGTCCTACTGACCTTTATTCCTCTTCTCTCTAGAGCATATCTCCATCTCTCCAGGGTCTCCACCACCTGTTCCCTACTCTCACTACAGATCACAATGTCATCTGCAAACATCATAGTCCACGGGGACTCCTGTCTGATCTTGTCTGTCAACCTGTCCATCACCATTGCAAATAAGAAAGGGCTCAGAGCTGATCCTTGATGTAATCCCACCTCCACCTTAAACGCATCCATCACTCTCACTGCAGACATCACTACTGTCATACTACCCTCATACATATCCTGTACCACTCTTACATACTTCTCTGACACTCCAGACTTCCTCATACAATATCACAACTCCTCTCTAGGCACCCTGTCATATATGTACAAAAACACAATGCAACTCCTTCTGACCTTCTCTGTACTTCTCCATCAACACTCTCAGAGCAAACACTGCATCTGTAGTGCTCTTTCCCGGCATGAGACCATACTGCTGATCACTAATCATCACGTCCATTCTTAACCTAGCTTCCACTACTCTTTCCCATAACTTCATGCTGTGACTGATCAATTTAATCCTTCTGTAGTTAATACAGCTCTGTACATCACCCTTATTTTTAAAAATCGGTACCAAAACATTTTTTCTCCATTCCTTAGGCATCCTCTCACTTTCCAAGATTTCATTAAACAATCTGATTAGAAACTCCACTGTCATTTCACCTAAACACCTCCATGCTTCCACAGGTATGGACCAACAGCCTTTCTATTCTTCATCCTCTTCATAGCTATCCTTACTTCCTCCTTGCTAATCCATTACACTTCACGATTCACTATCCCCACATCATCCAAACTTCTCTCCCTCTCATTCTCTTCATTCATCAACCCATCAAAGTACTCTTTCCATCTGCTCAACACACTCTCCTCGCTTGTGAGTATGTTTCCCTCATTATCCTTTATCAACTTTTCCTGCTGCGCATCTTTCCTAGCTCAGTCCCTCTGTCTAGCCAATCGGTACAGGTCCTTTTCTCCCTCCTTAGTGTCCAACCTTTCATACAAATCTTCATATGCCTTATCCTTAGCCTTCGCCACCTCCCTCTTTGCCATGCACCTCATCTCCTTATACTCCTGTTTACTTTCTTCATCTCTCTGACAATCCCACTTTTCTTTGCCAACCTCTTTCTATGTATACTCTCCTGTACTTCCTCATTCCACCACCATGTCTCCTTATCATCCTTCCTCTGTCCAGTTGTGATACCAAGCACCTTTCTAGCCATCTCCCTTACTAGCTCTGCTGTAGTTACCCAGCTATTTCGTAACTCTTCACTGCCACCGAGTGCCTGTCTTAACTCTTCCCTGAACTCCACCTCACAATTACCCTTTTTCAATTTCCACCATTTGACCCTTGGTGCTGACCTTACACTCCTCCTCCTCCTCTCGATCACCAACGTCATCCTACCAACAATCAACCTATGCTGCCTAACTACACTTTCCCCGGTCACCACTTTACAGTCTCCAATCTATTTCAAACTGGCCCTCCTACATAAGATATAATCCACCTCCACTCTTGTATGTCACCCTACACTCCTCCTTCTTGTTAAAAATATGTATTAAAGATACACACACATATTATGTCTCATTTCGTCACAACATACAGAAAAAGAGAACCAGATCTGCCTCCCATGGCAGAACCAGGTTAAAACTCATCTCAGAGTTGCAAAGAAACAATAGAGTTTACCATTGGGGTACTGTAACCTTGTATTTGTAAATGAATGGTCGAAAATGTGACCCAAGGTTGTATATGTATATATGTATATGTGTGTGTGTGCATATAGCTGTGATGATCCTCCAATGGACCAGTAATGAAGGAGCCTCAATCTTCACCACTGGCAACAGTGAGGGACATTCACTGACAGGATATCAAGTATACACACAGTATTTCCAGATGCAGCTCTCTGCATCAAGTGCAATTTCCCTTAAGAGCACACTTAGACCACAGTAAGTCCAGGGCTGGTATCTCGCTCTTTCTCCAGATCCCCAATAAGAATACGCACTGGCAATGCTATAGAGCTGACATCTCAGCTGAGTGACCAAAGTAAGACCTCCAGCACCCTGTCTGTCCAACCAGTGCTTTGTTTCCGCTGATTAAGTAGCTGACGCACACACTCTTTGAGGTTTGATTTCCACACACCTGGGAAAGGCTGGCACAGGTTTACTAGCTCTGCCCCCTTCTGCCCAGACTATAAGGTAGTTTTCACTGCCACCAGTCACTCATTATCAGCTTCTTTAAGGCCCTTAACAAAGGGTGCCCAATCTTACTGTGTAATATTAATATGAACACAAATGGTAGTTTGACTATTAGGAGTGGTCCACACAGTGTCACCAAATAAATATGCAAGTACTCTCAAAACTTAAATATCTCTACACAGATCAGTCACAGTGAAAGTTATTTAATAATAAATAAAAGGACAAGACAATATTAAATATATATTCACAGTGACATCAGAGTTTAAATCCACAGGAAATATTTAAAATGACATTGCAGTACAGGCTCACACAAATAAAGCAAAACATCTAAACTAAGCTTTTCTATATTCCTGACTGTAACTAAGAGAGTTATACTGTTCCCTAGAAACTTACTTCATTAGAGCAAGGCAAATGTTGTGATGAATGGCTTTGTTGTTGTTGTCAGGTCCGAGACAGAATAGACTGCCCTGTCTCAATAAGAGATTTCTCAAATTAATATCTGAAATATTACTGCTGGGAGAGCTTGCAGAATTACATCATTTCTGGTCATCTGACTACTAGTTCCCAGGCCAAAACCCCCATCACTAGAAGCTGGCAGCATTTAGCATCTACCTGTAAAAATATGCAGACATGTGTTTTTCCTCAGATCTTTGGCAGATGCTGGAAGTCATAAAACAATTGCATTCCTTCATGCTTCAAAAGTAGCAATTAGTTCACTCCAAGGACAATACGGAAAGCTTCCTAGTACAGATCTTGTATTTCCAGCTGCATTGAAAACTTGAAAGATACCTTCTTTTTTGCCTCATATAAAATAATTTAATTTCAGGTATTTTTCTAAAGTTTGCTGGACTGAGGTTAGCCTCCTGTATTCCAGTCTCCACTGTTAAAACATACACATTTTAACAGTTACAATAGTGCAGGCACATTTCTGTTCTCTTCCAGTAGGGCACTCTGTGGTTACATTTTAAACAGCACTTTGCAAATACCTTTTCGACATGTCTGCACATGACAAACAGTTCTAATACATTTGTAACACAAGCATCTTGTATAAATCATTTCGATATTCACCAATGGCATATAGTTATTTACAAAATTCCAGCTGGCTGTGCTGGCAGTATCTCTTTTTGTCACACTTCCTTCCCCCTTCGAAGACTCAAGCTAGTTTTTCAAGTGACCTTTGAGAAACGTTGCTTGAAAGGGATGAGCCTATCTGGGAATACATTACCTCATTTCCTGTCTTGATATTCCAGCTGCCTTGGCATTGCTGACCACAGTAAAGTGCTGCACTGTCATATCATATGCCTGCAACCCTAGGCTCCACCATAATAACTTGGGATTTTGTTGGCTGGCTCCCTGTAGCCATAGTGCCCACTCAGACTCCTTCTGCATCCCACTGCAAATATTTAGCACCAGGGCCTCTTTGTCAAGGCTTCATCATGTTAAAGTGGTACACTTTGTGCCCCTGCCTCCTGCCTAGCAGTTCTACCATGTAGTCAACATCACTGACCTTCCTTACCACTTTGAAGGGTCTGTCCTAAGCTACCTGCAATTTGTTGTGTCTGACAGGAATGAGAACCATGACCTACAGCATATGCTCTGGCTTGAGAATTCCTGTCAAACCAGATCTTTTTCTGTTGTTGGGCTTCTGTCAGGTTCTCCTGGGCCAAGCCCATGAGTTCCCTCAGCCTTGTCCTGAGGTTTATAACATATGCCACAACAAACTCCTTGTAGGATTCACACTCACCCTCCCACTCTTCAGGAAGCAAATCTAGAGGTCCCCTCACTCTATGCCCTCCCCTCACACTATGCCCATGCAGCAACTCAAAAGGTGAGAAACCTGTAGATTCCTGGTGCACCTCTCTGTAAGCAAGTAACAGATGGGGCAAGTATTTGTCCCACAACTTATTAAACTAGTCTGCAAATGCCCATAGCAGGGTCTTTAGTGTAGAGCTTAGCCTCTCCACAAGACCATTCATCTGGGGATGGTAGGGGTTGGTCTTTAGGTGCTTCACTCTACAGTGGTCCCACAGACAAGTTAGCAGGTCTGATGTGAAATTGGCATGTCTATCAGTTGGTATTTCTTTCAGGAAAGCGACCCTGCTGAAAATATTTAAGAAAGCATTTGCCACCTTTTCTACCTCAATGAAGGACAGAGCCACTGCTTCAGGGTATCTGGTAGCATAATCTACTATCACTAGAATATGCTTCTTCCCTTTGGAACCTGGGGTACCCAGGGGCCCCACAATATCCATATCTACCCACTGAAATGACTCTTCAATCACAGGCAAAGGCATCAAAGAAGCTTTGACCTTGTTTCCTGCCTTGCCTACTTTTTGTCACTGCTCACAGTCCCTGTTACATCCCTGGAAATCCCAGGCCAAGAAAAGTTCTGCATAAAACATCTCTTTGTATTCTTAGTGCCCATATGACCTGCAAATAGAATATCATGGGCTATGGCTAGAAGTGCCAAACAATAGGCTCTTAGCACTACCGACTGCTGTATTCTCTCACCCTCGAGTCCTCCCTCAGGGGTCCACTCTCTATAGAGGAACCCTTTGTCCCAGTATACAGATTCCTCTTTTCCTTGAGAATCAGGCACCTCCCTGGCTACCTCAGCCTTGTAATGTAGAGTCTGAGAGATGAGCCTGTCGCAACTCTCCCTTTGTTACCCTTCCTGGCTCCACCCTCCACAGAAAGTTTGGTATCCTCTGACAGCGGTCCCTCACTGTCAGCCTGGGTACTACTACTCACCTCTGCCCTTCCAAGGGAACATCAGTACCCACAAGCAGCTGTGGCTCACCTTCAGTCTCACTACTACAGGGTAGCTCCCTCTCTAAAGTAACATCACCAGCCCTGGCTTCAAGTGTGCAGTCTGTCTCGGTCCCCCTGAGGCTACCAGACCCACATGCTTGCCTCCAAGCCTGACTGTGTGTAACTGCATGCACACAAGGTACTGCCTTATCAAAATCATTCCCTATCAAGACATCAGCAGGGATATCCTCAAATACACCTTCTTGTTTGCTTCCTTTTCCACCCTCCCAGTCAAGGTGAACCCTAGCCAAAGGTATTTGGAATGGGGTCCCTCCTAAAGCTCTGACTAGTGTAGACTGCTCAAGCAAGTAGTGCTCCTCTTTAACCATTGCAGGCTTCACAATGGTTAGGTCACAGGCTGTGTGTCTCTTAGCAGTGGCCTGTTTCCCATCTAGTAAGACAGGATATAACCTCCTGTGGTAGTTTGGTACCCTTGTAGTCTCCAGAAAACTTACCACTGGCATTCTGTCATTCCCACTTACTGGATCCCCCACCTTTTGTTCCGCACCTTGCCACAATGTATATGCTATACAGCCCCACTGGTTGCATTTAAAACATTTAACCCTTGATCCTGGCTGTGTACCTGAACTAGTGGCTTCTTCTGTTACTGATGGACTCTGTTTAGCTATTTCACTCATAGTAATTCAATCACATTTTTATTTCTTTGTTAAATACATAATTTGAAAGTATCATAAATTATGTTGTTTGACAAAAGGAGGATTCACTATTGCATTCTAGATTTGACATATTTTGACAGAAGGGAAGTTGGTATGACATTAGGTTTCCATTTCAATCCTGTATTCAGAAACTTTATAAAATTCTGCAGATGCTGCCTGAATTCACTTCATATAAAAATGTGTCACTAATAAAATTATAAGACAAAAAACTGTATGGATTTAATGTATACAATATTCATATTCAAGCTATGCCGGATGCAGGCAGACATAACTGGTTGTTGTAACAGAGCTCAAAGCTGTTTAATGTAAATGTTTCATTCTTAAACAAATCGAATTCCATGATAAAATAAATTCCATCAACGATGATAATACTTCACTTTTGATTCCTGACAACACAGACTTCTCTACCAAACAGTTTTGCATGTATTCTGCCCGACTATCAAGTGGACTAGTTGTATAATCAGATGTAACTGATACAGCATGTTCTCCATATTTATAATTCTAATATTGTACACAAACTTTAACAGTCCCAAATTAATAGATGTAAATCTAAATATGAGGACAATGACTCAAGTTAATCAGCCTATGTCTGAGATGAAAAAAATGTATGGGCAGTCTTTCCTGGTTTTTATGTACTTTTGGAATTGCATATGTAACTGGAAGAATCTTATAATGATTTAAGCCAATATTCAGCAATTCAAATACATTTACATCAGTTGTTTAATAATTTATAATAAAATTATTTTTCTGAACGTTATTCCGGGATTGGTATGCTTGATTACTACACTTCCTCACTTATTACAGGTTTTAGTATAAAATATGAGCATTACTTATTAAATCACAAAGTGCTTTTAGTATCTCATCTAACTTGCTACAGTTATCAACCAAATAACACATTCCTGGCATTCATCATCTAGAACGTTTTCCATCTACAGCCTTATAAAATATACTAATAATCTTCTTAGGTAGTGACATGACAGATGATGGAGCTTTGAATTTAGATGATTCCTCACCCGTGACATTAAACAACACAGCAAGGGACAGATTTGTGCAGGTTTTTGTCCATCAACTAACATTTCATGTAAACATTCATATTTCATTGCTATGCAGGAACATAGGCTGATGTTGCAGAAACAAACAAGCTATTGAAGAAGAGGCTACTTCAAAAATATAGGTTTGTAGGTGTATAACAGACTAATGACTACTGAGGCCTTTATAAACCTAGAAAGGCATCTCAATTGTATCAAGCAAGTTTATGTGCCTTAGCGGTTATTTTAAGGGATATAGGTAAGCTAGGGTAAGATTTATAGGCTGTCTCTGTCCATTAGAGACACAAGAGCTAGACCTGGGGATGAATATTGTTAGAGATGTGCTCTGCTTCACACAGATGGGAAGCCTGTTCCAGAGAAGGGGAATTCTCTGAGACACATACCTGCCCTTCCAACCTGTCTTATTTATTTTGCAAGCAAAGTTTAAATCCATAGATCGGGTAATTCTCATGTGATTCATTTTGCAGATATAGAGGCAGGGCTTTGACATGATCTGCTTAGGACATGCTGTTTACTCCTTGTATTCTTTTTGTGAGGAACCTCTGTAGACATTCTTGTTGTTTCATATAGCTGGTCAGCTGCATACTTAAGGGACTGCTGTACAGAATGCTGAGGACTGATGCCATCCTCTTGCTTATAAGTTTCCATACTAGTTGGATACATGTTATTCAAAATCCAGGCTACTCTCCGCATATGTACCCAAATCCCTGACTACTGATTCTAGTCTTAGGGGTGGGTTATTTGATGAGGTAATTTCCTACTGTTGCTGACTTCCCAAAGGGTACTGTTATACATTTCTTAGTATTGAGTTTTAAGCTATGGCTTTGGCACCAGACATTTGTTTGTGTTAGTCCTTCCTGTAGGGTGATAATATATTGGGGGATTCTATGACTGCTACTAGTTTGCAATCATCTGCAAACTTGGTCAGCCAGAGGCCCTTAACATTGGCCTTTACTTCTGATAAGTAGATGCCTAAATGGAGCAGACCCAGCTTAGATCCATGAGGGACTCCACTAGTGACTGGCCACTTTGTGAAGGTAGTTTCCCCTTACCTAATTTCCAGGGTCCTATCTGAGAGCCAGCTAGCTATCCAGCACGTAACATTGAGGTTTGTGTCTATTCTCATGAGTTTCCTTAAAATGCCCAAGTGGGGTATTGTATAAAAGGCTTTAGCAAAATCAAGGTAGACGGTATACACCATTTTCCCTTATCCATTGCCTTGGTAACCTTCTCAAAGAAGTCCACCACCAGGTTGAGTAGGCATGATTTACCTTTGATGAAAGCAAACTAGGCTGCATCCAGTGTTTAAGGTTTTCTATGTCCTTATTAATCATTTCCATGATAAGTTATTCCATGGCTTTACATATGAGTCTAGTCAGACTTATCAGTCTGTAGTTCCTGGAGTCCATTGATGGTTTGCCCTTTTGCAGAAGGATAACAGTTACAGTTTTCCATTTGCATAGCACAAAGCCTGTCTGGAGGCTCTGGTTAAACAGTCACTCCAGTGGTCCCAGTAGGTCATGTTTCAGTCTATTTAGGAGGTATCCTGGACTGTTGTCGGGGTCTGCCGATGCAGTGTTTTTGGTCTTAGAGATCATATCTAGGATCTGCTCCTTAGCAATAGTTGGGGGGTTGTTTAATGGTTTGAAACATTGAAATTGGTTGAAATGATCTAAAAGTGTTGGAACTGGAGAAGTAAAATTACCTAATTCTGTGCGGAGTTTGCATGAGTTTTCTCTGGGTACTCCAATTTCCTCCCACATTCTAAAGACATGCGTCTAGAGAGTGTCTCCCCAGGCCTCTGCTGAAAATAGGCTCTGTCCTAGTCAGACTTTCCTGGTCAACATATGTTAAATAAATAAATAAATAATAAATTATAAAATAACATTTTTGTGTTCTTGCTCATTCTGAAAATACCGTCTACTTCCTAATGTATGATTTTCTAGCTGCAAGCCTCTTATTTTCGTTAAGTATTTTCAGTGCTCCTGAGTAAAACATTTCACTGTTAGAAATTAATATCTTATCCTCCAAAATAAAAGACTGAGTAACTTCTGCTTGGAATGAAAAACTTTGCTTTGCTGCTCTGTTAACAATAATTTGTCTGCAGGGAGTTAGAGGCAGATGCATACTAAGTTGTACTTCCTGTTTTGGCGATTTAGACAATATGTCTTCTACTTGAAGCACAGTCAGGGCCAGTAGCCTTCTCTGTTTATCAGGTTACCTCCCTAGCCTCAGCTGCCAAAATTAACAGACCTACATGCCACTTTCACAAAGAGCTAGCTACTCAGTGGTGTAAATATTGATTCTAGGTGACTTAAATCCAGATTGTCCTCACCTTCCAATACTCCTTACATTCAGTGATTAACCCTCCTCATTTTCTCCTAATTCCCTATAAGATTCTGTTCCAGTTGGTTTGACTGCTTAGCCTTCCCTCCCACCAACACCAGATGTGTGAGAAACACAAGTAAGCTCATGCAGTTCTAAAGCCTGGCTTTCATTATGTTTATTCTATTCATTACCTCCTTAACTTCCAGTCTTAGCACCTCTTTGGGCTCTGTTTACACAGGGAGTGGAACTATGCTGCCATTCCCATGAATTACTTGCACGTGCCACTCATTACAGGAATTCCAGCTTTTACTGTTATCCATACCTCTCAAGTGTACCTCATTACGAGGAACGTACCTCATTTGGGGTCTTAAAAAGTCCATGTTCCTCAAAGTTCCTCAAAGTTCCACATTGAAAGAATCTGTCACACATTCAGTGTTAGGATTTTTTTTAAGTGAAATCCATGGTAAATAGAAATTAATCATATCAATTAATTAAAAGATCTTCTTTATATGAAAAACCAGCATATTTTAACCATCCTATGACCTTCCTAGTTAAAGCTGTTAGTAAGCCATTAGTATGTGTTTTACGTTTTGCCCATTTTTTCCACATTATGAGGTCTAGTGTTCCTCATTTTGTAGATGGAAGGTTGAGAGCTATGTTGTTATCTCCCTCATCAACCTCCTGAGTTCTTCCACTTTCTATTCTAACCTTGCTTCCTGTCTACATACACCACTTTCTGACCCTCTCTACAAGTCTGAGCCATAGTGACAGCGCAAACCTGGAGCACTTCATCACCTGTTATCATTGATCTCCTTTAACTGTGATTATCGATATCTTATGTTAGCAATATACCTCAGTACTACAGAAAAATGATAAGGAATCTGCATCCCATAAAGCCCAAATGGCTTCCAATTAGCATACCTATTCTCCTCCCAATGACCTGTGACCTGTGTGTGGTTAATAACCCACATGAACTTTCTTCAGTAACCTGCAATAGTCAACTTTTATTTTAGTTCACACTACTTTCCCTGTCTAAATTCTGTTCTTCTGATTAAATTCACTGGCCAAATGCTATCCTACTAAGTAAGCCAGTTAACTTGCTTTACTCGTCTATGATGTACTTCCGTGGTTCTCTTTTATAACACTATGTTAATCTTTTTGTGTCTAATGGATCAAATCTAGCTTATCTATGTGGTTCTGTTTAATCATTTAATTAGGTTTCAGACTACTTTTATTACTTTTCATTTTAAGGAAGCCAGAGCCATAGTTGGCTCATGTAGCTTCTGGTGTCATTCCCTGATCTATGTCCCTCAGCAGTTGAGCAAAAAAAAAAAAAAGGTCCCTTCCTCCTATCTGGAAAATCTCAGTTAGGTGTATTCTTCCCAATCTGCCCCCTTCAACTCTAACTGAGAAGCAAAAAAAAAATTAGGCTGGTGCTACTAAACCCTGCCTCAAGCCATGTCCCTTTCTGTGCCCCTGAACTTTAAATTGAGATTCAATAAAAAAAAGGTCATTTTTCTTCATAAGGCAAGCAACCTTGAACATCTTATATCACATACGCTTTAGTCCTGAGTGTGACCATAAAGTGCTATCAATATTCACTTCAGAATGCTGGTACTGCACTAACAATCAATTTAGTCCTGAGTGTGACCACAAAGTGCTATCAATATTTTCTTCAGAATACTGGTACTGCACAAGCAATCGACTCTTCAGAATACTGGCACTGCACTAGCCATCGATTCTTCAGAATACGGGTACTGCAGTAACAATCAATTCTTCAGAATACTGGTACTGCACTAGCAATCAATTCTTTAGAATCCTGGTACTACACTAACAATCGATTCTTCAGAATACCGGTACTGCACTAACAATCGATTCTTCACAATACAGGTACTGCACTAACAATTGATTCTTCGGAATACTAGTACTACACTAACATTCAATTCTTCAGAATACTGGTACTGCACTAACAATCAATTCTTCAGAATATTAGTACTGCACTAACAATCGATTCTTCAGAATACTGGTACTGCACTAACAATCGTTTCTTCAGAATACTAGTACTACACTAACATTCAATTCTTCAGAATACCGGTACTGCACTAACAATTGATTCTTCACAATACAGGTACTGCACTAACAATCAATTCTTCAGAATATTAGTACTGCACTAACAATTAATTGGTATCTCCTGATTGCTTAGCCTAACATCGTCCTTCTTTGGCAGTTGCCTCCCTTTACCTTACACTTCTGAATTCAGCATGTCTGCTCAGTGTGACACAAAGCATTTGTAAGTGATAGGAAGCCTTGTAAATACATACAGAAATAGTGAATTTCATAAAAAAAGTAATTTAACCTTTTATAAAACTCTTCTGCACTCTTGCACAAGTTTGTTTGCGAGTGTTGTCTCATAATAATTTCCAGATGGCATTGTGGATCCAACTTGTGAAAATTCAGTGCTGTAGTTTAGGTGATAGTGATCCATAAATAGGATGTCGAATACTTGATCTCAAAATGTCAAGTATTGGTAACTTTGTGGCCATTTGTTGAAACAAATCTTTAACAAAAAATGTGTGTTGCCATTTAACCAATTGCTCTGTAGGGTTATAATGTTTGAATTGTGTGGAAATTTGTTATGAAATCTGCAGAGTAGTTATTCTGCCAAACTGCTATGTATCATTGCACAATTAGTTTTTTAAATGACATCAAGCAGTACCTTTTGCAAATTACATTTTGGATCTGAGTTGCACAAATTCAGTGCTGTGGTTCAAGAAGGGGTGGTTCATACAAAGAACGTTGAACTCTGGACCTCAAACTTTTAGGATTTGACAGAGATATGAGTGTTTGTGGAAAGCAAAGTTTGAAAATAAAAAGGTATATTCCTAATTTAACAAACTCATTCTTGTATAGGGTTATAACTTTTTAAAAATTAGGAATTTTGAAACAGAATTTTCAGGGTACTTATTTTAGCAACCTGCTCTGTCTGACTGTTGTGCTCTATTGTACAATTTTATCTGAGACTGGCATTTTGCTGTCATTTTTACATATTACATTTTGAACCATAGTTGGATTTAATGTAATTTAATGCCATAGTTCAGTTATCAGTCGTGGTGATGGTGGTCCATAAACACACTGAGGAAAATTAAGCTCATAATGTTTAGTTCTAGCAGAGTCTAAGCATTTATGTGATATAGAGCATTAATAAAGCACATTCTTTTCTTCACACTTTAGCAATTTTCTAGTTACAGCCTTCTGTGTTAAGTTTCCCTACTAATATTATTTTTACTCTGGTCTCTCTTGTTTATTCCCAATTTTGAAATACATTTTCTGTTTTTTTTTCTGTAAAGTTATGTGAAAGCTGACTTTAGAGTTTCCTTCTGTGGATCAGTGTAAGAGGTAAGAGACAAAAATAGCTGCAAGTAGGATTTTGAAGGGAGTCAGAGAAATGGAAGTAATCCGTGGCTGAATGTGGGGTCTTGGTGGTCTGCTCCAAATTTCACCTGTGCAAAAGTATAGATGTGATGCACTGGCAACTAGCAGTCTGATTGGTCCTTTTATGTAGCCCAATTCAAAATAAATTTATGTATACAGCCCCCAGAGCAACTACAGCTGCAGCAATAGCAGTGCCCTGTAAAATGCAATAACAACTCCCGCCATTCAGAATCAACCCCCCTTGTGTTTGTCTTTGCCACAGCTTTTCTCACTATTCCTCAGCATTGAGTGCTCCATGAACCAAAACACCAAATTCCTTTTTTCCATCTTAGCAATAAGAATCCTTACCTCATTCCATGATCAATACATGTATTAGCACATCCAAGATGTAGCACCTTACATCTTCCCTAATACTTAATTACCTGCCATAAATCAGGCAATATTCCAGCCTCCCCAAATTGTTTCTCAGGCAGACTCACCCAATGTCCAGCAGTTGGCTTTAGTGTCATCTACAAATAACTTTATCCTGTCTTCCACCTCTAATAAAAACTCTGGCTCATATGCATTAAAATAGAGCAACACTGAAAAGCAACCTCTGTGGCAGCCCTTTATGATGCTCTCCTTGGAAAGAACCACCATCATAACCATCATCTCCATCTTCAGACCAAGCCACTGCTCTACCCACCCCACAATTTAACACCCACACCATTCCACTGAATCAAAAGCTCACACATATCTAAATAAAACCCAGTCATTGGGCTTCACTTATACACCTCAGGAGCTAGCAATGAGAATAGTAAAGTAGATTAACAAAACTTGAATATACCAGTTAACTATGTTGGCAGTTAATCTGAAGGTTGTTATATGGAGAGGAATATCAGCATTTCCTTTAGGACCTTTTGTATAATGTTCTACAATAAAAAAAGTCAATCTGAAAAATGTACAACTCTTTGAGAAAAGCATTAGTCTCCTTCCATAAGCATCAGCAGTGTGCTGTTTGTCATGCATTCTACATTTTGTATAGTTATTCAACTAAACAGATGCAGCAGTTATGAGGAAAGCAAGCAGCCCCACCTTTATTACAGCAGCTGTGACTGCCTATGAAAGATAAAATCATATAAAGTCCTGCATGCAGCATATCTTAATAGAATTTCATACAGATCTCTCTCCTTAAGCTTAATACTTGCCTTATACTCTCCCTCTCTCTTGATATAAATATATATATATATATATATATATATATATATATATATATATATAAATAGAGAGAGAGAGAGGAAAGAGACACACACACAGACACATGCGCATGCTCACAAACACATATATGAAATGTTACAATACATGTATGCATCATTTTGAGTCAGACACATGCGCAATATGTATACAGCAATAAATGCTTTTGAAATATGCACTGTAAACTAACAATAGTTTGACAGCAATATTATAATACTTGCTTTTACACCATGTAAAAAAATATTCCATTTAGAAGGTCGTCTAAAAGCTCTGCCACATCTTGGTATTATTTTACAATCTCTATGTTCTCCACAAATCCACCTTATTAACTTTAAAGGCATGCCAAATAAATACCAAAACTAATGTTATTATGACAAACACCACTTGATACTAGATAAAATCAACTTTTTTATTATAACAAAAGAAATAGTGCTTTGCCTAAACTTTAAATGCAGTTCAGTCGAAATGTTATTTCTTCTGTCATAATAAAGAAGATGATTTTATGAATTGCCAAGCGGTGTTTATTATTTTACAGTCACTACTTGATGATGATGTCATCACAATAGGTTCACTGGTTACATCCTGTAGCTGGTCATCTTCATTGTCACGACTGTCAACATTAATCAGTAAATGGTCACTACCAGTATGCACATGTGACACAGTCTCTAGCTGGAGTAACTCTGACACTTCTTTATTGATAGTTTCTCAGCCTTTCATTAAACTGATATGAGAACAGTCCAGTCCTGTAAAAGTATTTCTCACAGTCAGACCTTCTTTTCATCATGACAATGTAGGGGGGTTGGTGTATCTGTGTGTATAATTACAATAACAACTGAATGTTGGATTCTAATAATCTTTCTCTCCAGGTCTCAGCATAAGTAATCTTGTAACTGATCTGTCTGAATAATATTCCAGCTTCTTTTGTACATTGAATATCTGCTGATGTTTCTTTTTGAAGTAGAACAGAATATGTCAAAAGCTTTATTCTTCTTCTTCTCTCATCTCCATCAGGAACTCTGAAAATAAAAATCGTATGTTTGTAGTGGAGTGTTTCTATAGTTGAGAAGAGGAAAGCCTGTTTATATCTATTAACTCATTTTTTTCATGTCACTAACTTGTTCTCTCCCCCTACCAGCACATTCTTATACTGAAGGGTATATCAGCTTGCCACGTTGAATCTTTAGATTCTCTTTCTTCTTATATATTCCATAATTCTTTAAAAAAGGGAAACATTTTCCTAATATTATATCACAAGTTAAATCAGAAGTTACAGTCACAGGATGTAACAGTTTCTCCAAAGAACTGTTTACATTATTACTTGTGAGGATATTCCTTTCAATCACAATGAATGCATATTACATTGGCTTTTTGGCAGTTATGTATATTATGCTGACTCACCAGGGAGACTCTCAACAAGGGGAAACCAAGCTTCAAGGCTAGAGCAATGCAGGAACCTTACTTTATTCTAAAAATAGTACATTTTACTAGGTTGTGTGTAACACAGTAACACATTATACTAGAAGTTAGAAAAATATATATTACAGCTTTTCCCATTAGTCAGAATCATTCTCTTCAATGTTTGTAGTACAGAACTTAACAGTGTGAAGCCCCCCCCCCCCCATTTATAACAAATGAACACATTCCTTGCTGTGTTTTGTTGTATTTATTTATTTGCATTTTTTTCTGGGTAAGACAAATGATTTTTCCAGCACTGAAGCAGGCACACAGATGAGCACATTAGAAAAAATGAAGCACAGCCGTATGATATATAAAGGTAAGTGAAACAGAGGTAATGCATACAAAGTGTAGATGCAGTCATAAACACTCTCAATGCAGTTCAAGAACCACTGAAACATTGTTTTGCTGTCAGTAGAGCACCACAACACAAGAAATAAATTTTTTGAAAAATAGTATCGAGTATTAACAATTATACGATATTCAAAAGAGTAGTATCTACACATTTACAATGTTAAAATACTACAATAATTATTATATTTTGCATAAGAATATGCATTTTATTACATTATTAGCCTTAGAATATGCATTCCACTGAAATTAGCTCATCAGAGTTTTTGGTATCACTTTGCATATCCATGTTCTTATTTTCCTAGGAAAAACTGTTTTAAACCTGTCTGCTGCTACAATTTCTAATACATTTGCGTTGCTGTTTCTATCAGGTGCAAGCCAGAGCTTTAAAATATTTATTTATGTACTTATTTATTTATCCATCCATTCATCAATCCAGCCATCCTTTGTTAATTGGGATAGCCACATTAGACTATTGACCACTTTTAAGGGGAGACCCAAAGTGTTTTTTGTACTACTAGGAGATATTTGGCTAGGGCATCAAGGAACTTTCCCTACTCTTTGCAGTGTTGCACTAGGGGAAAGAGATTGGATGTTACACATTCTGAAACATGGCTGCAGAGAGCCATGGCAATTTGGAAGTTAGATGTGTTGAAAATGAAGAAAAAATGGTAGACACACTACTAGAAATGCTTCCAGGTGGTGTGGGAGCAGAGAAAACATTGCCTGCTGATGGTGAGAAGATCAGCAAGGAGATGGAGCCAAAGCATTGGTGCAGATGGAATCAGAAGAAAATTTCCAGAAAAAAATGTTTGAAATGGCAGAAACAACAGAAAAGTGTGTTATTTCAACCCTCCAGTTGGGAGGGATGCGGGATGAGTATCTAGAAGAGGTAATTAACTAGAGTGAGCCAGAAAGTAGAACTGCTATATCCTGGAGTGACATTATGGAAAAAATAGAAGAGGGAGAAAGAGAGAAGGAAAAAGAGCCAGAAAAGATTCCAGAAAAAAATTCCTATGCTCAAATGGCAGAAGAAAGACCTGAGGAGAAGACAGAGATGAAAGAAGTAAAGAAAAATACATTGTTCAGGTGAGCAGTAAAAAAGAAGAAGGCTTGAAACGATATGAAGTATGGGACAATGTCATTGCACCTCTGGGAATAAAGAGGTAAGAGCTTTCATTTTAATTAACCAACAGACATTTTAGTGACTTGTTTTTTGAAATTAGCCAAGCTATGGAAAACCTTTTGGGGGCCTATGAAAAAATAAAGCAGATTTTACATGGTTAGAAAATGTTGTGCAAGCCTTTTTCAGGCAAACAAAAAAAAAGAATCTTGATTCAGTTTAGAACTGAAGTGAGAGCAAAATTGAGCAAAACAAACTGAGACCACAGTAGCCTACTGATGCAAGGTTATCCTGTTTTTCCACATGAGAAATGGTTAAGAAATGACTTACAGTTTCAGAACAGTCCTTGGTCAATTGTGATTTCTTAAACACACACCTGTCTTTGCTTTGGCTCATTAGCAGCAGTACAAAGAACCGCCTGCTCACACCCTTGTTCTCCCCTCCCCCTTCCCTGTTTATTACCTTAAGACAATCCCAAAGTTAATAAATATTACCTGTGGCAGGCACGATTTTTAAAACTAAAACCACCCTTGTCACTATCATATGTTCATTTATCAGTTAACTTTGTTACCTGATTGTTTCCAGCCCCTTCATAAGAGCAACTAACAGGGTCTCTACCCACTTTGCTCCCCACCCAGCCCCCTATTTCCTCCCGCCCCCAGTGGTCCCACCTTTATTACACTCACAAACCCCTCCCATAATTCCAGTAGCCAACCACAGCGCTACCCCAACACTACCTCCTCCATCTTCCCACTACTATCACACCTCCTCAACTAACATGTACAAGCATACCTTATCTATGCTCACTGCATACACTCTCCTTGCATATCTTACATCCTACCAAAGCTCCATCATTCCCCCACTCAACCACTACCACTGTACTAAGAAAAATACGCCAAACCGGTGTCTGCCAACCAACTTATTTTTATATTTTATAAAATTATATTAAATATATATATATAAAAAAAATAAATAAATATAAAAAAAAAAAATAAATGAGAAAAAAAAAAAAGAAAAAAAAAAAAAAAATATTTAGGAAAATAAAAGAAACAAAGGTGGTTTTAAAATATTAGAAAATTATTTAATTTTAACAAAAATTAAATTTAATTAGCAATTAATGATAAATTAAAATGGATTAAATGATGGAAATATTGAAATAAATAATTGAAATAAATAATAATTAAAAACTTGAATCTGATGTATCTGATGAAGTCCAGAAGACGTAAGTCTGAAGCTGAGGCATGCTCATATTGTATCATTGTGTTGTGTGGATGTTTACTGTTTATAACAAATTTTGGAAGAGGTTCTTCGCTTTGCTTCCAGTTCCACTACCACTGTACTACTACTCACACTACCACTCATGTCTCACCCTCACTCAGGTCCCCTCCTACCAACTCAAGAAATATCCCTATGCACCCCCCACATATTCTACCAACTATATTACTCAAACATAAAGCATCCCTACAACTTAACACAGTAACCCTCCCACCATACCTATTACCAAAAGAGCACAATCATAAAGTTTCCCTTATAAACAAACACATTCAAAAACTGAGAAAACTAATAACCTCATGCATATCTAAACTAGCCCTAAGTGGAGATATCCACCCCAACCCTGGCCCTACCATCTCCAACCCCAATCCTCATAATCAGACTAGATACCACAACTTATCCCATATTACAGCCAATAGAAAGCCAAGTAACTTCCTTCTACTAAGCCTAAATATTAGAACTATATCCAACAAAGTCCATGAACTCCATGCCGCCATAGAATTGTACTACCCAGAAATAGGCATCCTGACAGAAACCTGGCTAAAACCTCACATTACCAGTGAGCAAATACTCCCTACAGGTTTTGGCATACTAAGAGTAGACAGGCTATACAAGAAAGGAGGCGGTGCAGCTATAATATTTAAACAGCATCTAAACATCCCGATCTTAAAATCATCAGCTCCACAAATAGGCAATGAAGAAATAATATAAACCAACCTCAAAATAAACCAACACAAAACCATCAACATAATTGGATGCTACTCCCCACCTGGCCAAAACATCCCTCCGCTAGAAAACCTCCTCAGCTGGTCTACCCACCATCTCCCCCAAGAAACTATCATTTTAGGTGATTTCAATATTGACTGACAATCCTGTTCTGGCAACCATCCAACCCATCATGTAAACCTTCATGGCTTCACCCAACTAGTCCAGTCGCCAACCAGGATAAATAAAAACTCCAGCAAGCACACTACCCTTGACTGGATACTAGTCAGTAAGAGCCCCCAGTCATATATAACAGACTGCTTATCAGATAGCCTCAGTGATCACTCCCCAACATTCCTACTTAAAAAATACCTATACCAAGCTAAACCTGTCATCTACCATCAAATACATAAAAAACAAAACTTTAACCCACTCAAATTCATCTCATCCCTCAAAGAATGCAACTGGCATCCTCTAAAGTACCTCAGTCTTGATGACGCAATTGAATTTTTTAATACTACCTTCCTGAGCATCCTTAATTACCATGTCCCATAAGACTTTCCAGAATCAAAGCACAACCCTCCCCATGGCTACAGAAAACCACAAAGTCAGTAATGAAAAACAGGGATAAAGCCTGGGAGCACTGGCACAAAATCAAAGCCTCCTCAACTAGACAGAAATTCCTAGAACTATGCAATAGAGTCAAAAAGCTAATAAAACAGGACAAATTCCAATACTACCAGTCTGCCCTAGACTCCTCCCAACACAGCCCCAAACAATTCTGGTCCTCCATAAACTCCATCCTCCACCCAGATAAAGTCAGTACCCCTCATCCTAACATCCCTCACTCCTCAGAAAATATTGCTACCTCATTCAACACACACTTCACACAAACCATACTATCACTAGCTAAACAACACAACCCCCCTCCAACCCACACCTTCAACTAGTAATCTCCCCACTGCCTTCTCTTTTTCTCCTGTACCTACCTCCAACATAAAAAAAATCTTAACTAAACTTAAGCCCACCAGATTAGCAGCAGACAACCTCCCAAGTGAATATCTACAAATCGCAGCTGATGCTCTGGCCTACCCAGTATTCATCTTGATTAACCGATCTCTGTCAGAAAGTTACATTCCCACACTGTGGAAAGTATCACATATAATTCCCCTCCACAAAGGCTAAAACCTCACATTACCAGTGAGCAAATACTCCCTACAGGTTTTGGCATACTAAGAGTAGACAGGCTATACAAGAAAGGAGGCGGTGCAGCTATAATATTTAAACAGCATCTAAACATCCCAATTATCGCCCCATAGCTATTCTCTCTCCACTCTCCAAAATACTAGAGAGATGCATACACTCTCAGGTCTCAGACTACCTCTTTACCAACAACCTCCTTTCCAATACTCAGCATGGTTTCCGACCAAACCATAACACCACCACTGCCTTACATTCCTTTACTAACACTATCCTTCAGCATAAAAACAATGGCTATCTCTCCTCTGCTACTTTCCTAGACCTATCTAAAGCATTTGACATGGTCCCACACAAACAGCTTATCTCTGTCCTCAATAACCTATCCTTCTCACAATCAGTCACCAACTGGTTTCAGAGTTACCTGTCTGACCGCCAACAATCCGTTGTATGGCAGAATGACATATCTCCCCAACTACCTGTCTCCATAGGGGTTCCCCAAGGATCCATCCTTGGACCCCTACTCTTCTCTGTTTTCACCAATAATCTAGCTTCTGCCACCAAACATGGCACACTCATACAATACACAGATGACTCAACCATCATCTGCTCAGCCCAGTCCCTATCCATACTGCAAAAACTCACACAGGAAGCCTTTGCCTCTTTGAAACTTGGTTATCCGATGCCCAATTAATATTCAACCCAAACAAAACTAAACTACTCATCTTCCAACCCACCAAACATACTCAAAACAACTCTCACTTTAACATCACAGCAAAAGACAACACCACTATATACCCAACTGAACACACCAAATTGCTAGGAGTGGAAATAGACAATAAACTAAAATTTGACATTCACATATCCATGACCATAAAAAAGTCCACAAAAAACTAGGAGCGCTATACAGAAATAAGCAACTTCTCACCAAAGCAGCAAAGATTTCAATAGCAAATTCCCACCTTATTTCCACCCTACTCTATGCCTCTCCAGTATATACCAACCTAAGGCAATGCGATCTAAACAAGCTAGAGACCTGCTACAACAAAATCGCCACATTCACCACAGGGGCATCCTACCATAGTCACCACTGTCTCTCACTTGCTGAACTTGGCTGGCTTGAACTCCCTCACCTCCTTCAATGGTATCAACTCTCACTCACCCACAAACTAGTAAACCATCCACTAAATGTCCCATCCCTCCAGAATCTACTCCAAGCCTATTGCACCACCAGAACACTAAGATCCAGCAACAAAAATCACTTGCTGATCACTAAAGCAAATAACGCTGCTGGTGAAGCACTATTCTCTTGCACCATAGCCAAATTATGGAACTCCCTCCCCCCCACAATTACCTCCATACCATCATGCACCCACTTCAAAACTTTACTAAAAGTGCACCTAAAAACATGCTGGCTATGCCCTTGCAACATCCACTCTAATATCACCCTCCCCATCCAACCACTACCTTTCTTTCCACTCCACTAACTACCTTGATTATAGCAAGCTCAGATGCTCATAAGCCAGTACTTATTATACAGCAGGAACTGCTTCTTGTAACATTTGTTAAGGTCTGTTATGTACTTCACAGATAAAGTAACATCCACAGAACACAGGAACAAAACTACAAATAACTCAACAAACAAAAAACGCTAAATGCAGTTTAACTTCACAGATAAAGATTCTAGTTGTCTACTGATGTACTATGTTCTTCATCTGTAAATATGTTGTAAGTAATTGCTATGTAAATTGTTAATCGCTATGTAATCCAATGTAACTACTGTCTGTTTATTTTAACTGTGGAGCTTTTCTCCCCGGGCCTCCACTGAAAATGGACCTACGTCCAGTCGGACACTCCCGATCAACAAATATAAATAAATAAAAATAAATAAAATAACTGAGATAATATTTGTTAACAATATATAAAGAAGAGGAGGACACTACTAAAATCTATGATAAAAGAGGATATGGACTAGGGGTTGGGAATGTGGAATAATTTTAAAAATGGAAAATGACAATGTGATACACATACCTGGTATTATTAATGTGCATGGCAATAGAGGTTTTGTGAAGTACAGAGGACAACCAAAAATGTGTCATTTTTGTGGAAAAAGTGATCATTTAATTAATAAAAGTGACAAAAAAGATCTTATTTATGTGGTCAGACAGGTCATAATGCAAAGAAATGTGAAGTGAAATGTAAGAAATATGGTAATACAGGACATTCATGGCTAGAATGTGAGATAGAAATACAAGAAAATGAAAATTAAATTGTACAAGAAAAAGAGTTAGAACAGAATGCTGTATAAGAACACACAACACAACAAGAGAAATAATGGGCAGGATTCACGAAGGCTTGCACGGAGTGTAAGAGACGTGCAACACTCCATGCAAGCCTCGCGATCCAGGAACAGCCCTAAGCTCCGTGTAAGAGACCAGCTAAAACGTCTCTTACACGGACTGGGCGTGGACATGCTAAATACCTCACTTGCATCTGAAAGGTATGCAAATGAGGTATATTAGCGATCCACGAAGCAGAAACCAGTCCGTGTAGGAGACGTTTTAGCTGCAGAAATGTACTCAGCTGACAACTGAGTACATTTCTGCAAATTCCACAACGGAGCGATGTCAGCTCCAAATAAAGGTTGCATATGACTCAGGCAGCATGCAAATGGCCAAATATGTGGCCATTGGCAAGATAACCCGATGCAAAAATATTAAAAATATAATTTTTTTAAACCCAGCGCAGCCCCGCACAAACGGGCTGCGCTGTATAAAACCATAAAAAAGAAGTTTGTACGCTAGCTGACACTCGTAAAAAGCTGGAACCAAACAGCTGATAGGTGCAATAGTAATCCTAATAGTAGTCTTGTGAGACAGTTGCCACAAAAAAAAATATAGTCACTCGCTGAACTGAAGTAAGGTCTTTATTCACATAAGGTTAAGCGATTTGTAGTAACCTTATTAACCTTAACCTTAGTAACCATGTAGTGGTTGCTAAGGGGGGAAGCTGAGTCTAAGACATGTAACTAAGCATTAGTAGGCAATTCCATGTAAATGAGGGTTCGGATACTGAATCTCACAGTCACATACCAAATGAGCAAAGTCTGAGTAGTGTAAGAGATACAAAAGGGGGAGGAATAGAGTAGGAGATAGGTGACATCACAGGGGGGGAATGGTAGAAAGAAATGCAGTTCATTGGAGGCCATTGTAACATGACAGATGACAGGCACAGATCATGGAAAGAGGTGTGCCACTAGATAAGTCATGGAAAGTAAAGAAATGGAAGGTGTACACTGTTACCTACACCAAAGTTTCTTGCTGGCCATGCATGCGCACGTGTGTGTGCCATGAAGTGCGAGTAGGACAGTGTGCGCGCGTGTAAGGCAGTGTTAGCATGTGGGAGCGTGTTGGGAGATGTTTAACACTGTTTGCGTGGGTGTACGTGTGTGTAAACCCGAATAAGTAGATTCTGAACTGTGTAAGCACGTGTGCATGCGTGTAAGCCACTGTGAGCGTGTTTCAGATAGTATGCACGTTGCTCCCCCCTGAGGAAACAGAGAGGAAAAAGGAAGCAACAGAATTAATAGAAAGCTAGCAGGGATAACTGCTGAAGCTAGCAGGTGAAAATAATTAGAAGCAGGCAATTACACAGGCAGAATAGTAGCCCAGCCCAGCACTTAAAACTCTGCAAACAGTAGTGCAGGATGTTTCCATTAAGAGACACTGCAAGACAGGAGTAAGCTAATAGAAGTGAAAACTGAAAAAGCTTCACTCAGAGCAGAAATGTTAGGGGCTTCCATAGCTGTCATAATGAGACATAGGCGACTTGCTGAGGGTGGTGACAATGCAGATGGTGCCAGACAACCCACAGTGAGGAGACGGAGAAGAGTGTACAGGCCCAGGTTCAGCTACCACGGGTTACATGAGCTGGAGATAGTAGAGCTATAGAGTGGACGGAGAGCTCCTGCAGCAAATTGTTGAGCTGTGCAGGCCACGCCTCACACACAGAACCAACAGAGGGGAACCCATCCCAGTGGAAACCAAGGTATGTGTTGGCCTAAGAATACTAGCAACAGGTACCTTCCAGAGACCAACTGGCGATATGATGGGGATATCACAGGCATCAGCCTCCAGGGTACTACACCAGTTCCTGGATGCCATGTCAGCACATGTCGGTGATCATGTATATTTCCCCAATGCCCGTGAGGTATTGGCCAGCAATATGCCTCTCTTCCAGCAAATAGCAGAATACCCTGAGGTACTGGGTGCAATAGACTGCACGCACATACGCATCAAAGCACCAGCCGGTGAGCAGGGTAGGGCCTACATTAACCGCAAGGGCTTCCCCTCCATCAACTGCCAGGTCGTGTGTGATGCCCAGGGCGTAATAAAGAATGTATCTGCTGGCTGCCCCGGGAGTTATCACGATTCCCACATCTGGCATTTGACGCAGCTGTACCAGACATTTGCCAATGGGGACATCCCACATGGACACCTAGTGGGGGATGCAGGTTATGCACTGGAGCTGTGGCTGATGACACCCATCAGAAATGCACACACACCTGAACAGGAATGCCATAATGAGGCACATGCACAAACATGTAATGTAATAGAGCGTGTGTTTGGGCTGCTCAAGTCACAGTTCTGGTGTCTGGACACATCTGGTGGAGCCTTGCAGTACACACCAACTACATGTACCCAAATTGTCATGGTATGTGCTATGCTACATAATATGATCTTGCGAAAACAGCTGCAGCAGGACCAGCATAGAGCCAGGCCAAACAGCCCCCAACCATTGCCAAGGCCACCACAGGCAGAGCGTGACTCAGAGGAGGAACAACCTGAGCCTGCCCCAGTAGGCAGAAGGAGGCGTGCCCAGTATGCCCTGGCCTTGGCAAAGAGGCAACGCATAGCACATACACTGGCTCAGAAGGAACCCTGGGAATGATACCCCTCTCTGACTCACTCATATAGTAACAGGGATGCCTAACATGACACAACCTGCTCTCAAACATGTACAGGGAGTGAAGTATGTGCATCCGACAGAGGCAGCCCTGCAACACCACCTGAGGCATGATTGCCATGTGTTAAGCAATGTAACACCATCTAGTATATGCAAACATGAAGACCCTGCCTAACATCTCACCCTCAACAAGCATGATGCCACACTATGAAGACAAGAAGATCAAGTACAATAATTGGCTGAAATAATGCAGTCAGTCAAAAGGGAGCCAATGTGTTACAGGCTGGGAAGATATGCGGAGTTTGACATGATGCACCACCTGCTAGGGGTGGCATGCACCTATCATGCCATGCCCCATGGATACTGGCAAAGGCTGTCAGTACCCACAGCATGCCCTGAATAGGTAAGTCTCAAAACACAAACCCAACCTCATAGGTTCTACAAGGGATAGGAACCTAGATGTAATACTACCCCATGACAGATGTATAAACAGCAAGATGTGTGCAGTGTAAACACAGACAGTAAGGAGAATGTAGATACCAGTCCTGTAATAGAGAACTGGGCAAGACTCACATCAGCACCCTAACAGTACCAGGTCACACCTCATACTGTGCTGTACAGCCGCAAAACATGGAACAAGCTACAAAAGGAGGGTGACAAGCAAGAAATGGCAAGGATAACCACACCCCCATGTTGGTACCACAACAAGAAGCAGCATGGAATATCCATGGTCAAATACCAATGGCTAAAACTGCCTCGCAGTATATAGCCTGCTGCAGACCACTGTTCTAATACCAGGAACAGCACCTGGCCTATGTCGGAATACATGAATATATCAAGCCCCCCAAACCACATTATATTGCTCGACTGAAAATACCCAGACATACACTGGTAGCATTGTACTAGCACCAACACAGTAGGAGAAAATTACCCAGATTCCATAAATCAAAATGCCCAGGAATAATGTACTACTCCCACAAGAGGGGTAAGCATACTGGATGTGATAATCAGCAACATGTGTACTGGATGGCAAGATGAGAAGTGTACCCCTCACTGGTAAGACCAGACCATAGAGTAATCACACTGGATATACACACCTGACCCCAGTCCCTGGCCAGAATACGACAGTGAAAAACATGTGTAACGCATAGGTTCCACCCGTCCAAACTGATCTTGAACCCACACAGGGCCCTGTGCAAGTGCAGAATATGGGACACACCACAGAACATGTTATACAGGCATTCCATGAACACAGCCAGGAATGCTTGGAGTATGCAATCACAAATAACAACAACACACAATGCCATAGACGCAGGCATCTGGCATGCTGGCCTCCAGCCATTACCAAACCATGCAAGAGAATGAGGAAGTTACCACATGATAGAGCAAACATAAAAAGGGAAGTAATCACTGACCAGTAGTATGGCAACAACATATGTCCACACATACAATCCACTAAGTCCAGCCACAACAAGTATAATCTATGAATCCAGAGGCAATGTGACACCAGTACCAAGTACACAGACAACCACAACACCCCCCAATAAATACAAACATATGTGATAGATGCATCCATGTATCCAAACCAGAGGTTGAGCTCCAACAACTCAGTACTGTCAACACTGGTCAGGAGGAGAAGGTAACCACATACACTACAAACCCAGTCCCACATAGACCTACCACAACTGTAAACCAAACACATAAACACAGACAAATATTCCTGGAGGCCTTAATTACAAACACACCACACCAACAGAAGCCTCCAAAGTAGATCACAAGCAACCACAACCTTCAAACATAGCACATGCAACAAATAGTACGCAAAGCTGGTGTGCCAAACAGTCACAGGCCCGAAGGAGAAACAACATGCCTGATACAGTCGTAATAGGTGTCTGTATAGGCAGACACACAGTTGTCCCACTCACCAGACTGAACAAGGGAAAGGGTAGAGTAAGCTGCTTGTAGGTTGCCACAAAATGGCACTTAACACAAGTACGCAGGTCACCCCAAATCAAGCAGAAATATGATGCACTCAGTGTCCATGCTGGTGTGAATTACCTGAGATGTACCTCCCTGGTCAACATCAAATGAGACATGGATGGTCCTTCCGAGTATGTACCCCAGGGCGGGATGACACTGGCTGTGTGCAGCATCCAACCCTCACCAAGAATGATGCCACAGTACAAACACAGAATGCTCATGTTTAACAGCTTGCACAGTTACAGCTGTCAGTCCAAGAGGGTGTAATGTGAGTCTGGTTGAGATGTCAAGCATGACAAGCCATGCTGCTGTTACAGGGATGGCTGTCAGCTGTTACCCATGTGCATCTGGATACTGGATAAGGCCTTTGCCGCCTCCATAGAGCCGTATGTAGGCAAGGCCAAAAAGACTACCCACCACCCTAGAAAACATAAGTGGTAGGAAACATAAGGGTAATGCTGACCAATGCCAGATGTGTAAACTGCAATATGCATGCCCCTGAGGCACTTCCCATTATGGAGAACATTGATGCCTGTCCAGTGACAGAAGCCTGCTGCAGGCCTAGTGGTAGCACACCAGCACTACTAGGTTATACCACATACCATGTGTTATGGCCCCAACACCTGCACCAAGACATCAAAGGAGGGGGAGTATCCATATGCAGCATAGACACCCATATAGCCAGGTAACTGACAATGCACAAAGCAGCGGATACCACCCATGTGCACATAACTGTAGTCAAAACTACTGTACAGTCTGTAGCATGCGACAGACCACACTCTCACACACAAGAACCCCACCCAGACATCCGAAGACACTGGACAGTATGAATGTCCCACCAAATACCAGACAAGGTACACAAAGTACCACATAGGTGTCAAACCATTATGTATGCAAGGAGTCATCAGGGACCTAGGGACACAGGTCGACATTAATCTGCCATGTGACAGCCACAATGCCAATGTGGCTATGAAGACTGTTGATACTGGACACCATATCATGAAAGGATTCACATCAACATCAACAGAGGTCACTGTGCCACTGTACTGTTCCCTTATCAGACCCATAATCTAGTACAATGACTCATATGGGATGTACCATACATGACTCCTGCAGCGGTTCGGAAGACCTCATAGTTGCCCCACCAACAGGATAAAGGGTGTGAAATATATGTCATATGCTGCCTGGCTGTAGACACCCCAGCTGACTGCAGTCACACACTGCTTACACAGAGGCATTGTATGTCTGTTGTACCAGGCCATGTCCAACACAGGAGTAATGGACATGCTACACCACAGGAAATCAAAGCCATTGGAGCTGTGAGAGTCACAGATGTCAACCTCAACACATAATGAAATAAGATGTGCTGGAGGGACAGATACATAACCCATAGGCTCCCCACACCCAGAAACAGGATCCCAATCCATGGTAGGCAGAGCCCCTCACTGACACCCCTCAACAGGAATATTGCCAAGTGGATGGATGACTGTACATGTATACTGGGGGTCCCCACTGTGTCACGACCAGACAGAGGCACAGTGAAGAACCTCATAAATGGCCATAATTGAACATAGCAAGGGGTGGCGAAAGACACACACACTCTAGCTAGGCTTACTAATGGCCTAGGGTGTCTAGCCTACTATGAACTTATGAACCTATGAATATACAAAATGTACAGGACACTAAGGATAATCACAAGGCATACCCAACTGATGGTAGGAACCATGTTGGGCATCCACAGATATGCTCCGAATCACACAGATATTACAAAAAACATACCAAACACGCACACATATTGCTAACATACAACCTGTCAGGTGCAGTACAAACACCCCCCCCCGAGTGCAAAATACCTATCCCAGCAGATGGTCCCATGACATTGCAGATGCTGACATCTGCAAAGCAGAACACACAGCAGCAAAGGTATGTGATGGTGCCCTTTGCTGAGGCCAACATGGACCCCAAGAGTAATGGAATGCAAAATCACACTACTGGCCAATGTCAGCCTTACCACAGGATATGTACCCAAAGAGCAGTGTACAACAACAGTGGTCCATCACAACAAAGGTGTTGCCTGAATGGATACTCCAAACTACCACCCCAGGATCCTGACAAGCTTGTTCTGCACAGCTATGGAAAGGATCAGTATGTACCGCAGACAGAAGGCTAATGTGGACCTACTGATACTGGACCCTACACACTGTGGCTGTTGTAACTGCAGAACCGGCCCCTAAATATGTCTGACCCATTTGAAGCAGTCATTAAGGTCATTGATGAGGGCTATGTGGTCCACACAGCGTAGCTGGATCGTGCACATGCTTCTAGACAATACCGTACGTGTTCAGTATGGATATGTTCATCAGCTTAAATATACACCCCTATGTCAGTAGAGGTGTTGCAAAGCAGACCAAGGACAGAACTGACATGGTCAGACATGCCGCATCCATGTCAGACTACAAAGCGGATATGAGTGGCATCCCACAAGGCCTGGTCTTGGCCCCCCCACCCCCGTTCTGTATACATGTCCCATAGGTATAGGCCAACATGGAAGGACTGTGACTGAGCATGTATGCAGAGGAGGACAAACAGCCCACCATATCCGACCCCAGCTGACATAAGCAACCCACAAAAGGGCCACCTACAAACAGACAACTGTAGCCATAGCCATGTCAGCAAGCTAATCGCAGAACTGTGTATAGACAACCACCGTGGATATACAGTAAGTGCCCACAAATTACCACACAGGTGTTAACCCATGAGGTACCTAACATGTAATGTGAGACCTGGGTACAAAAGATGATAAATATCCTGCACTGGACAAACATGTGTCTGTAGTGTTCGCAGAAACATGTACCATATACCCACCCAAACATGAAGGCTGGCAGATGTAGATAAGGGGAACTCACTCTGGCTCTGCAGCCATCCTCGATCAGCATCACAACTGACTACAATAGCCCCTGTGGGATATACAGCAACAGACACCTCCATCAACTGTAAAGTCCACAACAGTACCCCACCAGGGGTAGCAAAAAGCATGAACAGATGCCATGTGTTGCCTGAGTAAACAAACTGCAGCCACACACACCGCCATCCTTCCCAGCTACAGGAAAGCTGTGCCTGATGTATGAAGCCATGTCCAACCTGGAATGAATGAACATGTTGCACCTTGTACAATCTGAATGGCAGTGAGCTATGCACATGAGAGACCTGAACCCCAGCACTGACATACATAGGACAAGCTGTACAGAATGATCCATAACACAGAAGGCACCCCCACACTTCAGTAAACACCTGGTACAGGTCAGCCAGAGTGCCACATATCGACACCCCTCAAGAGGCATCCTGATGAGTGTATGGGAGATGGTAGGCTACCCTGGGTATCACTGTTATGTCAGAGGTAGACAGAGGCACAGTATACCAACCATGACATATGTAATGGCAAACTCCAGTTACAATGTGTGTCAAAGGACAAACACACCCTGTGACTACCATCAGAAATGGCCTACGGAACATCGCTAGTGTTTGCCAATGTCCACCCATGTTGTGGAATACACTAGCAATGTTGGACGAGCCTGGTGTAGGTAGTCCATATCTGAACATATTGCAACATGGTCATATGTGCACAACTGGCCCCTACACAGTCTGTTGTGCTCACTATGAAGATGTCAAGCAGTGATAGGACTAAAGCCCAGGATACTGTCCACCACAGTGAAAGTACCGAACCAGTACACTATACGGTACTACAGTGTTAGGTCATTATGAAAGTATGTTGAGAACTGTCTGCAAAGTATCCCATGCAATTCCTGCAGGCACAGTATAATCCCTGTTGTGGCAGACATGAAGCAGTTGGCCAGTTAGTACACAACATGACACCCAACACACAATCATAAATGTGCGATAATGTTGAAGGTCACACACACCCAAATATGTGGTGGACTTCAGAGTGCAACATATGGAAAGCTCACACTGGGCATGCTCGCACACTTTGATAAATGAGGCATATGTCAGACAACATGCCATGGAAAGGCTGAACTGGGCATGCTCACACACTTAGGCCATATCTCCATGTAGCAGTTGGCCACACATATCTGGTGTTTGTACGTCTCAGTCCAGGAAGCAACCACAACACAGCAATCAGCCCAGTGCACACAGTAAATGACCACAGAGACATAAGTGATATAGTGGATCGCCGTCATATGCTAACATCTGCCGCAGATACACAAGTTGGTCATAGGAACAGGGAATGCTATGGCAATAAAGACCTGCAAACAGTAGAACAGCACAACAAATATTGTGCATCCGACAATTGAACATATGGGTGTAGAGGTCAATACTAGGCTTCTTGCCCCAGGGAATGACAGCTCAGCCAGAGTGTGCTTGGCATCTGCATCCCCAGGATAGTTGGATACCATGCCACTGTAAAGTAGGTCACAGAAGGCAACATGTGAGGCTAGTGAGCTGTGCCTCTGTCAAGCAGGGGCACCATGGAGGTCTCAAAGATTGAATGTGCTAAGCCACAGCCATGTTGCCGCTGTGTGCTGTGAGAGGGTTGCTGAGGATCTGTGACAGTAGGTGTCCATCAGTGCCAGACTGGGGGAGCCCTATCTGCATTCTCTGGACGATTCCACTGTCAACACTGTGTTGTAATGAGTATGTGTGAATGAAGTGCCATGCTGGAACTGTCCACAGATGTCCTCCCTCTGTGGGCTATAGCTCTGCAATGTATTAGGTCACTCTGTCTGTTGAACGGCACATATATGGCCAGTGTACAGCTGACAGGTGTCTTGTTGTGGAGCAGTCATGGGTATATGTGGGATAGCATGACCAATGCAAACTGTACACATGCTCATAGGATGCAATTGTCAAGGATTATGCTGAGTAGCCAGTATAGTCCTCCAGCATGGGTCCTCTGAAGTCATCCACCCCAGTCTACACATGTGTAGAGTCTGCTTGTGCTAAACACAGTTTATGTGCAGTGACAACCTTGCCTGGGGGTGGAGATGAGATATGGATGTCCAGGGAAAGGTGGGTATGGTCAGATATCAACAATGGTGGTCTTCCTCTGTTGTGGAACAGTGAGTACCCATGTTGCAGATGGACAGGTGCAATATGTATTCACCCATGTGGCTGTGGTGTGTGGTTCTGCCATAGCACATGGACCCACAAATTGTAGTGGCTGTAGGGTAAAGTGGTAGAGGCCTGAGTAGTTCTCACACACAATATGCCTGTACCTGATGTTAACAACTGGAATGGTGTATGTGAATACCTGCATATCCTGGCACTGTTCCCAGGGAAGCTAAGTGTGTGTCCTGGATGTGGGTGTGGTGTTCTGGACTGGTTGTGTTGTGTGTTACAGGTCCTGTGGTCCCAAAGCATGGTATAGAACATAACCTGCCAGTGCGATGTGCATATCTGACCCTGACATAGGTGGCTGCAAATACATATATATGCTATCCCCCACCTGACAGGTAGTACTACATGTACATACCTCTGTAGAAATAAAGATGTCAGCACCCTAGAAATACTACAGGTGCAGAACAGATGCCCAGTAATTCAGATAGTGTGCTCTGCTAATGCGTCTCCCTCAAGTGTCATAATATAGTTAGGTAGGGGTTAGAATCCTGCAAATGCTCAGTGTGTGTGTGTGTGTGGGTGAGTGGGGTTTGTGTGTGTGAAAGGCTGTGAGAGGGAAATGTCCCTTTTGGCAACTGGGAAAAGACACTACAGGATTCACACTCCCCTTTCTAAACAGTGTCTCCCTGTAATGTGAATAGCGCACTCTGCTAATGCGTTTTTCCCGAGTATCGTAATGTAGTTAGGTTGGAGTTTGAAACTTGTAAATGGCATGTGTGTGTGTTTGGATGTGGGGAGTTTGTGTGTGTGCATTTCCGTATGAAAAACATGTTAGTTTTGGCAATCAGGAGATCACACTACCTGATGCACATTACCCTTTCAAAATACTGATGTTGTCAGCACCCTATAAGTATAGCCAGAGAAGAGGAACTATCTAGTAAACCGAATAGTGCGCTAATGCGTCTCTCTCACGTGTCATGACTTAGTTAGGTAGGGGAATAAATCCTGCAAATGGCAAGTGTGCATGTGTGTGGGGGTAGTAGGGTGTGTGTAAATGCAAGTGTGAGCGAACAGATCCTTTTAGCAAATACTACAATACACCAAATGCTGCATACTCCCCCAGTAAACACAGGGGATGTCACCACACTATCAGCACAGCCAAACAGGGCTAGTTGGCTAGTAATGCCAATAGTGTACTCTGCTACTGTGTCTATTACCATTGTCAGAGTACAAATAGGTATGTTTTGGTAACCCACAACTGTCACATGTGGTTGTGTCACACAGTATGACCTTGTGTGGGTGTTTGTACATAACAATGCATGCCATTGCCTAAACCAGCAATGGCATTGCACATATGATGTATGTGTGTGACACATACACATAAATACCTGTGACCTGCAGTAGTTACCATGTCTGACACATGCTTCGAGTGGATAAATGGTATTTGCAATGTATACCAATATGACTGTGTCTTACTGTGCAGGGTCCGCACGTGGTATGTCTCTATAGAGTGTGGGTGTCTATGGTGAAAGACCTACAGCAGGGGATACACATCTGGTCTGGGCCATATAGTGTACATGTAGTCGATGTACAGGTGCTGCATGTTCCCACCTGTTGTGGTAGTGGTAACATGTCATTCCACTGCAATTCGGTGACCACATGCTGTGAACCCTTCAACTAGTGTGTTGTAGCTACAGTAATGCTCACACACAATGTTTGGCTGGATGCAGTCCGGCCATATAAACACAGTTCTTGAGACTGTCATATTGCCAGTGTTGTTATGGAGGATAGGTGGTCTTCCTGTGTATGGGAGGGTTGTGTGTGCCAGGCTATGAACCAGATGGCAGTCCGACACACTGTTAGCTGCACATGTGTCGGCCCTGATGGTTTGTGCTGTGCCAACAACCTGGAGGTGTGTGTATCTGTGTTACCTTGGGATACCACCCCCCTATCCATGTGTGTTACATGTGTAGGGGATGACAGGCATGGTATGGGGCATAACCTGTCAGTAATGGGTAACACCTGTGAGCCATGAATCATGAATCTGGTACTGCACAGACATTGCAGTTCACCATGCTGAGGGCAGTGTCTGGTGCATGCATCTTCCGGTGTACACTGCTGTTGTTGTGTAGCAGCACTGTTAGTGTCCTAACCTGTGTGATACCCACGGAGGTCGCTATGTAAACCATGTCCTGCAGCAGAAGGCAGTATGTGTGTACCAAGGAGCTTTGCCATTATACATCGGGCCATGGGTGTCACATGCAAGATGACCCTTGCACATCATTGTGGCTTCCCTAGCATGTAAGCATATGTTGACAGCCAGTGGATACCCTATTAATGACAGTGGAGACTGAGCATAATGTAGACATACAACACCCTTCCCACATATAGTGGTAGAATACCTGGTGAGGGTATGTTGGCAACCAACATCAGGCTCATACTGGCCTGTGCCACATGCTGAGAGATCCATTCTATGTTCCCTATCATGTGGTCCAGGGAGGTATGTCTCAGGCAGCCATACTGGCATGGTCAATGAGTAGTCATATCTGTCCATGCCTCTGACTGACCTGTATGCATGTGTGCTGTGGTGGACCATAGTGCCCCTGAGGCATATCACTGTGACCTTCACCAGATACAGCCTGTTGAGTGGGACCCCAGTGCAGCACACAAGACAGGTACCTGACACATCTGTAGCAGGTGTGTTGTGTAGCCCTACAGGCTGTGAGTGTGTGGCACAGGGGATGTATGTGCCATGTGTGGCATGTGCTGTGTTCCGACAGAACATATGCCTGTGTGCCAGCAGCGGAGGTGTGTGATGCCCAGGCAGGCTGCTATTCTGAGTCCCCACGTATGCCCCAGTGTGTTCAGCATGCTGTCAGTGCGTGTCAATGTCTGACTGGTATTGTAGTCACTGTAATATATTTTATTGATTTATTTATTTATCCTACATTTGTTGACTGGGATAGTCCGACTGGATGCATGTCCATTTCCAGGCGAGGCCTGGAGACAAGCTACGAGGGTAGCAGATACAGCATTACATAATACTAGCATTACATATTACAAACAGATTATTTACAGAGATTACATAAGTAAGCAAGTCAAACATGTTCCACAGGTTAATGTTAGACCTGAGCACAAGTCAGGATTAAATTAAAATTACACAGTAAAGTGGTTCACAGATTTTACACATTCGAGTTAGCCAGGCTTGATACATTGACATAGCCAGTTAAGTGACAAATGTTGTTTGAGTCTACTGTTAAATTGACCTAAGGTGGTCAGTAGGGTAATATCAGCTGGAAGTGAGTTCCAGGATCTACTTACAGGGTTTGCAAAGAGAGAATCACCGGCTGTGTTATTAAACTTGCTAGTCTGAAGTAGTAATTTGTTAGAGGATTGAAGCGGTCTAGGATTGTTATAGGGGGTGATAATATTTGAAGTGCAGGAGTATTGTCTGGATTATAGAGGATTTTATAGGCCATAATCAGTTGGTTATACTGTATTAGGCTGGGTATTGCAAGCCAACCAAGCTGATTTAGATTGATGCAATGATGTGTCCTAAAAGGCAGCCCAGTGGCAAACCTGGCAGTGTGGTTGTAGCAAATTGAGTGTTTGTTAAGGACAGTCTTGTTCATATTCAAGAGTAGATGGGATGCATATAGAAGGGTTGAAACAAGGTGTGAGCGAGCTATGGCACCTTTAGCTGGAGGGGCTAGGAAGGCTTTAATTCTGTAAAGTGACCCTAGTTTTCTATTGATGGCTTTGATAATCTGGTTAACATGTAGGTCAAATTTGAGATTATTGTCTATGATGACACCTAATAGTTTCGGAGATGGGTCAGGGGAGATTATTGTGCCATCAGCTGATGTTATGGTAACGGTGAAAGTGGTAGACCTACGTGTTGGTGAAATTACAGAAGTTTAGTTTGATTGGGATTTAGGATCAGACGATGTTCAGAAAGCCAGTTTTCTATTGTATTAAAGGTGGTCTGGGTAGCTGACCATAACTCTACTGGAGATGTGGCTGAGCAGATCAGAGTAGAGTCTTCAGCATATTGGATACAGCTGACTTTTGGGATGACAGTATAAAGGTCGTTAATGAAGATGGAGAACAGCAAGGGCCCTAGTATAGAGCCTTGTGGTACTCTGAGGGTGTTAGGTAGAAGGTTAGAGAGTTTGTTCTGCCAGAGGCCAGCCTGCTGTCGACCATGCAGGTAGGATTTTAACCATTGGAAGGCTCCAGTATCTACGCAGTCTTTGCAGGGTGTGGAGTACAAGTTGGTGATCAACCATATCATATGCCTTGGAAATATCCAAAAAGAGGGCTGTGGATATACAATTATTGTTGCAAGTATGGCTTATGGTGTTAGTAAAGGCTAGGAGGCCTGAAGTAGTGCTGTGATGAGGACGTAAGCCATGCTGAGTGTCTGCCATAATGCGAGTTTGGATTAGGTGGTGCATGAATTGTCTATGATGAAAGTTTCCATAATCTTTGCAAGTGGAGAGAGTATAGCTATTGGCCTATAAGTGGAGACTTCAGTAGATCTGCCTCCTTTGTGAAGTGGGATTACATATGACATTTTCCAGATGGTGGGAAAGTTAGATTCTAACATGGTTCCTTTGATTACCTTTCAGACGGGGTAAGAATAGCATAGGTTCATAGGTTCATAGGTTTATACTAGGCTATCTGCCCTAAGGCATTTATAAGCCTAGCCCAAAGTTTTGTGGCTTACGCCACCCCTTATGTTAAAAAATACTGTGCCCATTAGTTTGTTGTGCCTCTGTCCAGCAGTGACACAGAGATGATTCCCGGGGTAAACCTATGATCTCCCATCCACCGGTCAAGATTTCTCTTGAACAGAGCCAGCGAGGTGCTCTGCCTCACATGGACCGGGATTTTATTCCACAGCATAGGGAGTCTCTGGGTGACAAATCTATCCCTCCAGCATGTCCTATTTATATCCGTGCTAAGGTTTAAGTCGCTTGCTCTAGTGGATCTGGTAGATTTGCATTTTTTGAGGTGGAGCATGTCCATTAATTCTGGGTTGGACATGGCCTTGTATGTCAGGCACAGGTCACCTCTGAGCAGGTGGTATGTGACTGAATAGAGCTGGAGTGTCTTCAGTCTGGCAGCATATGACAGATTTTGGAGTCCCTTTATCCTTTTGGTGAGGAACTTTTGGGGTCTCTCCAATTGCTGCAGGTGTCGGGTGAGATACATCCCGAATGGGGCATTGTACTCGATCATTGGTCTGATAAGTGAAGAGTACAGGGGAACAATGACCTCACTTGATCTGGATGTGAATCCCTTCATGATCAGGTGGGCAATATAGAAGGTCTTTCTAACCACTTTAGCAATGTGAGTGTCAAAAGAAAGGCCACTGTCAACCTGGGTCCCCAGGTCCCTAATAACCTCTTCTGTGCTTAATGGATTGCCCCCTATATGGTAGCTTGGGGTTACCTTGTTTTTCCGAAGGGTATGACTATACATTTTTTGGCATTTAACTTCAGGCCATGGCTCTGGCACCAGCTATCAGTTTCTGTGAGACCCCTCTGAAGGATATCTGTGTCCGATGTACATTCCACTATGGCGCCCAGTTTGCAGTCATCTGCAAACTTTGTCAGCCATAGTCCTCCTATGTTTGCCTGTACTTCTGAGAAGTAGATGCCGAACAACAGGGGGCCAAAGACTGAGCCCTGTGGGACACCACTTGTGACTGGCTTGGAGTCTGACATGGCGCCAGCAACTGTAACCCTGTGGGTTCTGTCCTTTAGCCAGTTTGCAACCCATCTTGTGACATATGGGTTTACATTTAAGCTGGTAAGTTTCTATAATACCAGTGGGGTATTGTGTCGAAAAGCTTTTGCAAGGTCAAGGTAGGCTGTATGGACTGCCTTTCCTCATCAATGGCCTTGGTGACTGTTTCAAGAAGTCGACCAAATTCAAAAGGCATGATCTGCCCTTGACAAAGCCAAACTGGGTTGGGTCCAATGTCTGCAAGTCCCCTATGTCTTTGTTTATGAGTTCCATTATGATCCTCTCCATAGCTTTGCAGACCAGGCTTGTTAAGCTTATGGGGTGGTAATTACCAGGGTCCGTAGAGGCACCACCTTTGTGGAGTGGGACCACAGTTGCCGCCACTCCTTGGGCACGTATCCTGTGGTAAGGCTAAGATTAAACAGCTGCCTTATATGCGGGTTTAGTTCCTCATT
This sequence comes from Protopterus annectens, assembly GCF_019279795.1. Lineage (NCBI taxonomy): Eukaryota > Metazoa > Chordata > Ceratodontiformes > Protopteridae > Protopterus > Protopterus annectens. The sequence goes on along the minus strand of NC_056739.1, from coordinate 764,372,424 downwards.
GAGTTCATGTAGCACACAGCTGGGGACACCATCCGGTCCCATTGATGCTGTGTTTTTAGCTTTAGAGAGAGCAGCTTTCACCTGCGCATTTGAGATGTCTGGGAGGCTACACTCTGCTGGGATAGTTATCTCTCCTTTTGGGGGGAGAGGGGTGTGAAGTTTGCACTGAACCTGTCTGCCAGTATGTTGGCAATGTCTGTGGGTTCAGTGATTTTTGTATCATTTTGGACTAATTCTGAGCATATCTGGGAGTTTCCACCCAGGTTTCTAACATAGCTGAAGAAGGCCTTATGATTGTCTTTTGAATCTATGGCAATTTTTCTCTCAAAGTTGGCCTTGGATGATTTTATGAGTGCTCCTATTTTTTTACTAATAATGATCAAGGGTGTCTTCTCTTTTATGTATTTTGCTCTATCATGTAACAGCTTTCTCCTCTTATTGTAAAGTTTGTTTATGGCTGGGGTCCACCAGACTGGATGTTTGCCCTTGGTGGAAAGAGTCTTGGTTTTATTAGGGATTGCCTGATCCATGCAATCCTGGAGGTGTTCGTAGAAGGCATTTGTAAGGGCTTCCGCAGCTTGGGTTGTGGTTTCCACTGGCTCGAGGGCCTTGATGGATACCACACCAGTCTTGAGTAGTGTGAAGTTTGCTTTAGAGAAGTTCTTCACTGTGGTCTTTTTTGTTTGGGGTGGGGGCAGGATGTGGATTTCCAGTGAGATTAGTTTGTGATCTGATCTCACCAATGAGGGATATACTTCCGGTGTGGAGCATTTTGTCCCCATGTTTGTGATGATGAGATCTAGTATATTTTCTCCTCTTGTGGGAACGGTGAGTAGTTGTTCCATGGCATTTGAATTTATGAACTCCAGGAACCTTTGGGCTAGAAAGTTGGGACTTGAGTAATGTTCCCAGTCTATATTCGGGTAGTTGAAGTCACCCAATATAATGGTGTTTGGAAATACATTTATACCCTCCAGTGTCTTCAGGAAGGCTGTGTGGGGTTCCTGAGTTTGAGAGGGTGGCCTGTAGCATGCTACAAATTGTAGAGCAGTTTTGCCTATGGTTAATTGCACCTGGATGGTTTCCGATGCTTCGTGTGTTGCCACCAACCTGGAGGTGTGGGTATCCTTGATGAATATGGATACACCCTCTCCTTTTGTGGTGTGGTCCGGGTTTTGGGGCCAGAACGCATGATATGAGGTAAAACCTGATAGTGCTGGGGTGCTCTCAGGAGCCTTGAACCAGGTTTCAGTCACAGCACATACATTGATGTTCTCCATACTGAGAAGGGCCTTGAGTGCGTGCATTTTGAGATTTAGACTTCTGGCATTGAGCAGCATTACCCTTAGTTGCTTCCCATTTTTGTTTTCTAGGGTGGTAGGTTTAGAATTTGAGCCTTACCTAAAAAAGGCACTATGGGGATGGCAAGAGCCTTAGCCAATATCCGGAATCCCAGGGGTGACAGGTGCAAGCCGTCCCTTGCGAAGCAGCGTGGCTTGTCAAGCATGTCATCCCAGGCAGACATGCACTGGATCCCCTTTGAATGACACCAGAAATTAAGACAATTATTAAAGCTGATCATCTTGTCTCTATGTTGTGGCATCATTCTTGGTGAAGGAAGGATACTGCTCAGGGTCAGGGTCATACCTGCCTGGGCTACATAATCAGAGAGCTCCTCTATGTCTCTTTTCATGTAGTCCAGGGAGGTATGTCTCAGGTCGTTCACACCAGCATGGACAATGACTGTGTCATATTTGTACTTGCTGTGGAGAGACCCGAGTGCTTGTGTTATGTGGCAGATTCTAGCGCTCGATAGGCAGCTTACTGTGACCTTCTCCTTGTTCAGCCTGGTGAGTGGGACGTCAGTGTGTCTGACTATGGAGTCACCTATGACAGGTATGTCTGGTGTTGTATTTGGCCTTAAGGGCTGTGACTGCTTTGCACACTGATTTTGTGGTTTATGTGTTGCCTGTGGTATGTCATGAGGTGGCAGTTGCTTGGGTGTCTGCTTTGGAGGCCTCTGCTGTTTAGGTAAATTTTTGCTCAGAGCCTCCGAGTATGACTTTGTGTGTTTATGTGTTTGATTCATTGTTGTGATAGCTTTATGTGAGACTGGTTTTGTGGTGTGTGTAGTGGACTTCTCCTCCTGTCTGGTCTTGCCAGTCCTGAGTTGAGAGAGCTCAGCCTCCAGTTTGGCTAAATAGCTGCATCTCTCGCAAGTATTTGTGTTATGTTTGAGGAGGAGAGGGTTGTCAGTGTACATGAGGCAATTGTAACATTGCCTCAATATTCCCAAATTCACCAACTGTACAGGAGAGGACGCCAGCATCTGGCCCTTCGACATGCTAGAGAAATTTAGAAGTTAGGGGTGTAACTGAATAAGAGAGGACTTAGTAAGGAAGTGGGTACTCCTGGGGGGGTTTGCTAGTGAGGGACTTTGTATAATACAGAAGTGCTAAACCTGAAAAGAAGATGCTTTTAAGACAAGTAAAAACTTTTAGGAACAAGTGCTGCGCTTTTTAGTTAGGGGATATACTGTTTAGATTACTAGTAGAGCAGTTCTAATGGAAAAAATGAAGAACAGACTTTATGGAGCCAGAAAAAGTTTAACCTTGTTAAACCAGCACTGCCCGATGCTGCTCTAGTGGCAACTCCGGCTACAACGCTAAAGCACTCTAAAGCGTGCTTGATAGCAGGGGCTGGAAAGAGCCAGGAATTGACCCAAAATGGCCAATAAAACTACAGTTTCAAGCCTGTAACTTGAACTTTTTTAAATCTCAGAAAAGTGGGAAAAAAGCAAGATTTTTTTTCTTCTGGTTTTGATAGGTACTCAGCAGGGAGTTGATCAGCAGAAAGTGTAGTGGGTTTCACTGTTTCAATCAAGGTACGAAGAAGTGAAGTGGCGACTGGTTGGCAGCTGGACGCAAGTAGTTTTCTAAGGGTGCTACTTTCAGGACCAGGGGAGCTAGGAGGTAGATGGCTAGCTAGGGCCTGAAATGTCTCAGTAAAGAACCAGTCAAAACTATTAGGAACATCTTCAGGAGTATTATCAATAGTAGCAGCAGGGATTGGGGTTGACATTTGTCCAGGATGTAGTATATATGACATGCCACTTGACAGGGTATGGCATTACTGGGTTCAGAGAGACCAGTCCCCAGATTGGCTGTGTGGTGGCATCCCACACATGTGTTGTATGTTCCTGGCCAAGGGTGATGGCTGACTGCATACATGTGGCAGCTGTGACAATGACACATGACTCACATAAACCACAACTGGACCATAGAGGCGATTCACAGGTTACCTTTGCACATGCTACCCTAGTAGTGTGATTGCCATGGTGAGTACCAACACATAGGGCCAATGGGGAACAACATACTGAAGGTGTGTATGTGTGGGTGTACCGCTACTGTTTCATAACACTGACATATATGACTGCACACGTGGGTAAATGCCAGGTAAGGCGTGTGCAATGTGTCACAGGCAACGTACATGCATACAGGACAGACAGTGACGTTCTTTCATGTGTAAAGTTGACATACATATCGTACGCTATGCAGATGTCACTAGAAGTTTACAGAAGCACTGTAACTCTGCATTGCAGGTGTAAGCAGTGTTCCAGGGAACCCCAAGCGAACATGCATGCAAACAAAGCTACAGTAAACAGGGCTGGAAGTAGTGCATTATACAACAAAGAAGGGGTAACAATAACAGTAAGTAACAATGCAAATATGTAGGCACTATCAACATGTACCCAGGAATATGCAGCTCAGATGCCCATGGTAGAACTGATATTATGTCATACTTATTTGTGATTTGGATTACATTGGTACTGCACACATATCTGCATGCGCCAACATCCACATGGCATAGTCGTTGTGGGCAACTTGACACCATTACTGTACATGTCCACCATTGCATATCACTACTTGCATTAGCTTTCCCCCTGTGCTACCCATGTATGCAGCTATCTGTTGACAACCTTACCACCGGCATGCAATTATGTGCAGCTGTTATACTTTGGTATGTACTATGGGTGCAGATAACAATTCAGGACATTCATACAGTTACTGCAGCAGGCATGCTGGGATAAACACACAGTCATAGCAGCACACTGTACTGTTACCATGATACTACTAATACACTTATATGTAGTCACCCTGTGCATCAGCAATGTGTTTACCTGTTCCCACAATGATGTTGGAGATTGCAGGAGGTGGCACAGTGTCATCATATGCACAGGTTGTGGATTAGGTATACCTGAGTCAGCCACTGATACCACCAATTGACATGTGTGTGTATGTGTGTTGGTGAGGGGCAGCAGTACAGGGTGGGGCAGTGTTGGTGCAGTGTGTGCATGTATGTGGTTGCCCTAGGTGTTAACATTTTGCATGTGTGTATGCACGCACACAGTTCCACCTCATGGCTGCCATATACAGGGGTTTGTGGACAGACAAAGACTGCACCTGGCAGGCCATACAGATCAGTGTCTGTGTGCATGGACACGGTACCTGTGCCTGGCAGGGGTGCTACGGACCGTATCCAGTACAAGGCCAGACTGGGTACTGTCATCAGAAGCGGGAGTGTGTTGACTGGACACAAGTCCCTGTTGGGACTGTCCAGAGCCACGTGCATGTGGTTTCCTGGGGCATTCCGATGACAGCACAGACCCAGCATTGCTGGGGCTGCTGCTGGCACTATGGGCGCATGTGCGAGCTTGTTGTCGTCCACACCGACTTCCAGCTGCTGCTGCTGCTGCTGGCATATGGCCACGTCGATGCCGCAAATGCCCACCATTGCCCTGGCTCATGGACATCTGGTTGTGGAACTACTGTAATATGTCCCCACAACGTCTGTCTATGGCATCGGTGAAGTTACGGATAGCATCCGCAATGTCACGCATACTGTCTGTCATGGCTGTGCGACATGCTCTCAGCTCCCTCAGACCCTGTCTGGTGTACCTTTCCATATGTGACTGTGCCTGCATGACAGTCCGAAACATAGCTGAGGTTGACAGACCTCTTTGGGCACGTCGGCCAGAGGCAGTACGCCCACAGATGCTCCCACGAGAACCCATGGGCAACTGTCTGTGTGGTACCGTCGGGGACCCTGCCCATGGCTGCTGTGTGGGGACGCATGTGCCACAGGTACCACATTACCCTGGTCTATGCCCACTGTATCCTGTCCATCACCTAGGGACAATGGTGACAAAGGATGTACAGGCAGGATGACTGTGCGCAATGATGGGGTTGACAGCTGTGTACTGTCAATTGGCTGACCAATGGCAGACCCTGACACACCTTCCTGTACCATTACACAAATATCATCATTACCAGTAGCCGTGGCACAGGATTCAGGTTCCCTGCTGCAGGTCACCAGAGCAGCCCCAGAACCTGTGGGCGGAAGACAGGAAACACAGTTTACAGTCTCCAGACATTGTTACCAGTGATGCACTTATACACACATGCACACATGCACACATGGACACATGCACACATAGACACAGGCACACATGAACACATGCACACAGGCACACATGCACACATGCACACATGGACACATGCACACATGCACACGTGGACACATGCACACATGGACACGTGGACACAGGCACACATGCACACATGCACACGTGGATACAGGCACACATGCACAGATGCACATGTGGACACAGACACACCTGCACACATGCACACATGCACACATGCACACATGGGCACAGGCACACCTGCACACATGCACACATGAACACCCCGCAGTATACACACAGAGCACTACTGAGTTACACTACTGTTACTATCATTATCAGGACTATTATAGGTTATGTTAAACACACTCACCAGCATGGATGGCCTGTCTTGCTGTAACCCTGGAGGGACCTGCAGAAATGATGAGATTAATGTCAGTGGGCACAACTGTGCCATTGATATTGCATATGATACAGTGTAGAGAACAGTCAAGTGTACATATGGCATATTACCTGCACGCTCCATGTTGTGCTGCTGTGTGGAACCAGCCTCCATCATAATGCAGGTGTACTGCTGTTGGTGTTCCGGGGCTGGAGCCACAACACTTAGGAGTAGCACCTCCAGTCTGGTGAGGGGGGGATGTGTGGCCACCCCACCTCCTGTGGCGACCTGTTGCCTGTGGATATGTGATGCACGCTGCCGGACACTTTGGATTAAATCACTGCAGTGATGTCGTACCTGCTCATATGTCCTGTTATGCGTGCCAATATCATTTACCCTACGGACAAGGTCTTGCCACAGTGCGGCCCTCTCCTGCTGATTCTGACTGGTGCGGGAAAACAGGATGTCATACTCCCGCACCAGGCTCTGGTGGATCTCCTCATCTTCCGCCACAGAGTAGGTGGGGTAACGCTGTCACGCCATCTCCCTGGAAGAGAACACAAACAGGATATCAGCAGACCATGTCAGCAATATATGGCACACATACTATACATGATACTCATGTGTAGTGATATACTACTACTCCCATATGTTGCATGTGTGTGTGTTGTGGTGGATACATAGGTACATGGCCAGATATCAGTGCTCAGCCAACACCTGTGTAACAATACCTGCCACATTCCACACAACATAGTAGCATGCCCCATCGGTCAGCACACACTGACAGGTGCAATGCACAACCTCACTCTGGGGGTTCATCCCAAGGTACTGTATGTGGGACACCATCCACTACTGTGATGTGGACAGAAGTTACTCGGCCTGGATATACATATCCCACCACCACCACCAGCACAGTAGACTACTTTGATATGTATGTGATTAGACAGTTATTCACTTGCTGGGACTGAGATGGTATCCGTGGAGCACACTGGGCCAGTGAAAGCCACAAGCCACACTGCTAACCCCTTTGCAAATGCTTACCACGGACATGCCACAGATTGCATGGAACTTGCACACACATTTCTAACCCAGACCCTATGCACAAAGGTTAGGCATCCTGTCTGGTGGACCCCAGACAGAGGCAGATTGTATAACAATAGCAGGAGGCTACTGCAGGACAGAGCATATTCACATTAAGGGAAGGCATCTGTGGTCAGCACTGGTACTACGCTACGGTCCATCATAACAACGGCCATGGCCTACTCTGGGAGGGAAATGGACACAAACACTATGGATGACCACAAGGCCTTCTTCAGTTATGTTACACATATGGACCACATGCCTCAGATATGCTCTGTGTTAATACACACCTACTTAACATTCACCAAACACACAGATATTGGCAAAAATCTTGCAGACATGTTCAGTGCACGTATCCCCCTCCTTCTCCCCCACCAGTTGAAATATTTATCACAGCTGGATGTAACCTCCCTATCATCTCACATGTCCAGGTGAGGGCCGCCCTCAGCAGAGAAGAACACACAGCATCACTGTGACCTCGTGGTACCCCTGGATGTGTGCAACCGGCACTCCAGGAGGAAATACAACCGCATATAACACTGATAGTTTATCTTGGCCATACTACAGGATATGTACCTGGACAGTGGCATACAGCAACAGTGGTCCCACACCACTAAGGGGGCACCTTGACTGACCCTGGGAATTACCACATCATATGCATAATGGGCCTGGTCTGCTAAGCTATGGAATTATGCAGTATGGGATGCATATCCAGTGACATCGGGTACCTGCAGACACTTGTTCCCAGCCAGTGTGCCTTTGGGATGGGCTGATCCTGACTTTTGAACCTGGCTGACCTTTCAAAGCAGTCACTACAGCCATTGCTGGCCAACGCACAGACAACTGCTGCCAGGATCATGGCCTAGGACTGATTGACATGTAATGTATGGTCATCCCCTATTGGTGGAACTACGTACACACAACATATCACATGGACATACCTATGGATACAGACCCATGACACATTTGGAGGGTTCACAGTATGCACACTATTAACCTGCTACTTTGCATTACCTCTGTTTGTCGCAGCTGGTTGCGTTACCACAGCTTCTGCTTGCTGCTGCTACTGTCAGTGCTGACAGCTTCAGGTGACAGAATCACAGTGTCTAATTTTTTTTTTTTGCTCTCTCTCTCTCACTTCTCGCTCTCCCTCTGTCTGCTTACAGACAATGCAATGAATGTATTGCATGTGGGGAGTGTTAGCACTGGATGCTTTTGTAGGTATCTGCATAGGTCCATGTGATGGCCTCTGCACCAATTGTAAGCCAGCATTTGCTAATTGCATACAGCCAGTTGTGTACTGATTGCAGTTCTCACTGTGATTTCAGGTCAGTGCTATAAAAGGGTATGTGGGATAGGTGTTGCCCTTTCAGATTGTGAGGGCGGGGACCATGCTGGTATGCTGTGGACAGTGTTCTGTGAGTGTAAAAGTTAGTATCTCTCTCATGATTCAGGCTGTGTTGTATATTCACATTTCTCCATTCCTCTCTCATGTTCCCTGTAGCAAGTGTGTATGCACATTGACTCCTACAACTATATATAGATATATATATATATATATATATATATATATATATATATATATATATATATATATATGTACATATACATACATTTATATATGTACTTTAACTGACCTTATTATCTACAAGCTGCCAACTAGCATGGCTGTTTCTGTTCACACACTACTATTATGGAAATCCAGTAGTTTTGACAGTAATTTTAAATGACATGCTTTGTGTACTACACATCCTATATTCCCTTTACATTCATCCCTACTATTACATGTTATATTTATTTTAGCACAATGTTTTTGTATAAGAGTCATGGCTTAGTGTTAGGTCGTACAGACTAGTGTTTCCTGGGTTCGGGACTGACAGTGGGATTTTATTTTGCTTTTGAACTGAGTACAGGACCTGTCAATCAAAGTGACTAAGGCACTTTTAAGCAGTTGTAACCAGGTTAGCGCTGGTTTGCGTGGAGCTCACACATGTGCACTGGTGGTTAGCTCCGTGCACACAAGCGCACACCCACTTACAACTGCTTAACGGTGCTTACTCTGGCACACACCCGTGCTATTTTCTTTGAAAGAAAAGAAAATGGGGAGACAGGAAAGTGGTGAAAAAGGGGTCACAAAGAGGGTAAGACAGTAGGAAACAAGCTTGGGATGTGCAGGAGGGATGTAGGTAAGGCCCATAGCTGCCCATTTCTTCATTAGCAACAGCTGTGCATATGTATGTAATTTGGTGTGACATTTGAAACCTTCCACCCCTGAGAGAGGTGTCAGGACAACAATAATACTTGTTGTGCAGCCAATTGTAATTGATAGGTTCCATGTCCAGCAGACATGTATGCGGAATGGGCAGCTATGTATGGGGAATAATTTTTTTGTGGGTACAGAGTGCCCTTTTTTTTTTTTTCAGGTGAGAGTGGTATGTCAGGTGAAGGAAGTCGGTACAGCTGGGGAGGTAGGTTGGGTAGGTAAACAGACAAGACAAACAAGACGCATACAGGGCGTGTATGACACGTGTGGGGGTTACACAATTGACGGGGATGGAGGTTTGGATATCCAGAGCCCATGAGCCCACAGATGGCAACAGTGGAACTGATATCCCCACCCATAGGCAGTTGCCACTGTTCCTTCACTGCCCAGGACGGGGCTGTGCTGGGGGCTGTGTAGGCCGGGCAACAGGCATGCCTGTTAGTTGCACCACCCATGCCTCGAGCTGGCATAGGGGCTTGAGAACAGAGTCCCAAATCTCCCTACGCACCACAGTCCGGACGCTACGGAGGGTGAGTGGTGGTTCTCCTCCGGCCACACTTGCAGAGTGGGGGCGTGCCCCATCCCCTGCAGCGCTTTCACCCGCAGGTGGCACAGGGCCACCGGAGGGTCCGGACTCGGCACTAGTGCCAGCTGAGGAGGGAGAGGTGGGTCCACTGGAACCCGCCTTCCCTGTCGTCCTATGTTTTGCATTATGTCATGACAGTTTGGGTTAGTGACATACAATTAGTTATAACAGCATGCATTAGTATTCCCATTAACCAAACACCCAGATATTCACACCATTGAGCAGCGTGCATAACACATGCATAATTTGAACAGAAATACACAGTCCAACAACATGCAGGGTTAATTGATGGCAACAGGCCATCAGGTGTGGATGTATGAACAGGGCAGATGCATCAACGGACATGCAAATATATATGACCCAAAAGGACAAACGTCCAGGGGTGTTAATTGTGATTGCACATACCATTTTCACGTGGAATGGGTTATATGTGGTTATAGGGTGGGGTAAAGAAAGTAATATTAACACCTTCGAATAACAATACATATGCTGTACATTTCTAATAGCTACAGTTATATACACACTACTGTTCCAACTATAGTTTCCTATATGATAACTATTTCAACTTGGTGATAGGACTGTTAATGCAACATCAATATACATTTTATTGTTCTTCATACACATTCATATCTAGCTTTGTTCAGCTACATCATCCTGCTACATTTGCTTTATATAGCTGTGGACAAGTGTGGATGTTTGGTATATCAGACAATCATCCTATCTGCATATTGCAGACTGAGAGCAACATATCCAGATTTTGGGATACACATTCCAGATGCAGCAACACTTTGAACAGATTTCGCTGTTTGGTTTTGAATCTCACATGTATTTCATTATGTCTTGACTGCAGTATACTTTATTCAGAGGTTATTACTACTGTATTGCTGGATTCATGACACTTTCTCACACTCTCTCACTTGCTTTCATTTTACTATTCAGGATGGCACTTACTTCTAGGCTTTATTGACATGTTTTACCTGTAGTTATTACAATCCTTTCCAGCAGTCTCACTTCTGTCATGTTTCAGTATTTCCACAGGGATATATTTCACACATGTGATTTCATCATCTTCTGCAGCTATACTTTTCAGCCTGCTGCAGGTTGTGTACTATTTTCTTACAGGTAGGGCATTTTTATTTCAGAATATATGTCAGACAGTTTCATTTTTCGGTTTAACTTACAGGCTGAAACACACTTTTGCAATCAAGCAATACTTGCAGACACTTTCACACTGTTACTTGCAGATTTTATTCCTTACTGACTACACTGCACTCTTTTGCTGACTGTCATACTTTTATATTTCTTTACAGTTACTGGTAGTGGATTACTGACCTGCCTCGTGGCGCAACCGCACCAGCCTATCGCCATAGGCTCTGCAGTTCGCAGAACGGACACCTGCAGCTGTAATATAAATGAAGTAATATTGGGATACACATCTCTATAATACCAGTAGTTTAATTTCTTACATACATAATTAAATGTTACTTACTCAGTAGTGAGGCGTTGGATGTTTGCCGGGCCTCCTGGATCCAAAGGTTCAGTTGGTCCTGCTTGCATCTCTTCAGGTCTGCATGGTGGTGAATGACCTGCTCACCAGTCCTTGGAATCCCTCTGGCACTGGTGAGATCATGAGCCAACCGGTCCCACGCCTCGGCCCTGTATGCTCCCCAGAGGACCTGGCCCTGCATGAGTTGGGCCTCATGATTATGGACTAGGAGCCAGACCATGTACCTGGACTCCTCAACACCCCACCTCTGTGCTCGAAAGCAATTACCCTCTCCTACTCCTGTCATTCTGCCTGCAGGTCAGTTCTACAATCGTTTATGTTGTGTATTCCCGCCTATGGGGCTTATATAGTCCGTTTTTCCAACACATATCTGTGATTGGCCAATTTGGAATTGTATCAACTTCAGTAAACCTGCATTGTCATGCTCTAGTTTGTATTCATTCCTATATATTAGCTATTATTGCATTTCTAGGTACTGCTGTCATGGCTTAGTGGTTCTGTACTTTGACTATGGTGTATAGTATCCTGGGTTCGAACCGGGCCACTGCTTTTTATTTTTCATGACTGTCTAGACATGCTGAGGGGTGTGTCTGTGTAAAGGCAGTTTTGATACGGCTTGCTCAACGTTGCCCGTCGGTTAGCTTGTTTGCGCGGTGCGCAGCTCCGCGCAAATTGGGTACGCTGCTTTAAGCCTCATTTGGCTTTCGGCACGCATATTATGCTCAGCTCAGTTAGGGGCACATAGATTTAGCGTGTTAGACCACTGCTCAGCTATGGGCACTCATTTTGCACCAGTTAAACCACTGCTCATCTATGGGCAGATACACTCACTCTGTTAAACTGTAGCTCAGCTATGAGCACATCTGGCATTTTTTATTCTTTTGTTACCTCACATTTCTTCAATATAAATGGGCTATTTCATTACATTTTACATACATTGTGGTTTTATGTGTACATATTTGTCAGGAACTTGTTTCCTGCTTATTTTGCTAAAAAAAAAAAATTGGTGTTGTGGGGGCTTGAACCATGAATGCATGCTCTTCAGCCAGCATCTCTACCGCTACACTATTGCTTCCTGGCTTATTTTGCATATTTAGTTCTTATATGCTTTCCCACTGACTGCTAACTGTAGCTGTACTGGCACGCACGCAAACGAAAGACTCACGGTTAAACATTTTTACAATTTAAAAAATATATAAAACGTGTTTATTTATATGTTTTCTGTTCATAGTCTGTGGGGGCATGTGTTGTGTTCTGTTTATTCACATTTCCGTGGACTCTGTCGTGGGTGTTTATTTTGGGTACTTTTCTTCTTCTGGGGGCGTGTCCGCTTACAGGGCTCGGCCTACGGACACGCCCCCTACTGTCTTACATGGATCGTGTTGGCCTTAAGTTTGATTCAGCATGCTCTCATGAATATGCAGAGCATGCTGACATCACTCAGTTTAACTGCAGCCTCCGTGTATGAGTTATAACTCATACAAGGAGGCTTTGTGAATCCTGCCCATTATTTAAACTTAAAGGGAATGAGAAAGAGAAAGAAAAAGAAAGAGAGACAGATGAAACAAGTGAAGAAGAGTCAGAGTGGCATATAGTAAAAGGCAAGAAAATTTATATGGGAAAGTGAATTAAGGAAAGAAAATGATAATTTAAAAATATAATAGTAAAAGAGAATAAGAAATGTGACGGATAAGAAGATTATTCTAATAACTGTTCTTCACAGCTGAAAATATTAGCTTTGAATTTGAACAGTAAGTAGAATATTAAGAGAAGAATTAGTATTTTACAATGATGTGCTGTAGTAGAAGCTCAAGTAAGAAGACATTAGAATGCTAACAGAAGAAAATGTACAAAGACAAAAAAACTTTGGAATGGTACTTTTTTGGAATATAGGCAAAGAAACATGTTCAGATATATGTATACCATGTCAAGAAAATATAAAAATATTAGCTATTACAACAGTAGAACTGAGCCGAATAACAGTAGTAGATATAAGATGGAAAAATATGTATATAGACTAATAGCTTTATATGCATATATGACAAAAAAGAAAGAGAAACAGTGTTTAGAAGTACACCTAATTATGTCTGTGTTGACAAGGATATAATAATGACAGGTGAGTTCAATTGTAATTAGAGAAATAAAAAGAATAGTTGCAATATTGAAATCGTTATTGAAAATATGAAAAGTGGAAAATTAAAAATATAGGGAAATAAATATTGGACATATAAAGGAAATGAAATTAAGACAGAAATTGATTATTTTTTTATATCAGAAGGCCTACAAATTACACAAAAAGGAATTAAGTATAATTAAAGTGAAAGATAAAGATATATAAATCCAAGCACATACATTTAAATAGTATTAAATAGTATTAGACCTATTCTGATAAGTAGGAACTTGTATAAATAACAGTTTTTATTTTACCTGACATTGCATTTTCATTACATTTGGTAGCATATTTATATATATATATATATATATATATATATATATATATATATATATATATATATGATTTCAAGGGTATTTGGTTAGTCTTCTATTGTTTTTATCTTTGTGCCACATTTAAATGTATGAGCTTGTATTTATATGTCTTTATGCCTTTAACCACTAAGGGTAAGTAATTACCATATTGAATTGATGAATTTAGTATACATTTTAAGGACTGGAATGATGGTATTGTCTGATGAAGTGGCTTGTGCCTCGAAAGCGTTCACTTGATATTTGATATTGCAGCTTTATTAAATAGTTCATGCTTTTACTTGCCATGGTCTGGTGCCTCCTGTGCTTCTCTTTCACTTTGGTCATTTTTCTGGAGGAACCATTTACTCACACCATTTGCTTTTGGTTTGTTGAATTAAATATAATACGTTCTCTGATCATGTGACAATTTGGATAAGAATTCACGACGATGAGGAATATATTAAAATAGGAAAAGCCATAACAAGAATAAATGAAAAAGAGTTAGATTCAGTAGAAAGAAAAGAAATTACAGAATTATGGCAACAACATATCAGTATGAGAGATGTTTATGAAAATTGGACAATATGGTGGATTCAATTAAAAAATAAATACAAAAAAGTATTTTTACAATGCATAGAAAAGAAAAGGAAAAAAGAAAAAAATAGAATACAAAATATTAAGTTAAAAAATATTTAAAGACTTGATAGAGAAGAAAAAATCATTTTATGAAAAAGAAAAGAAGTATATAGAAGAAATCAGGATAAGGTTAGTAAATTGTTATATAAGCAAAAATATTGCTTAAAAGGAAAAAGAAATAAGTAGCACCATACTTATGTAAGATGGTAAAAGAAGGAAAGATAATAAGAGAATTAAAACATAAAGTAGAGAAACAAGTTAAAAAACAAGGAGACATATATGAAATAATTAAAGAATATGTATTACCTTTATATAGTAAAAAAGAAGTTAACATAGAACAAATTTATAAATGTGAAATGATAAATAAGGAAGATAATCAATATTTATACAGAAAAATAAATATAAATGAGTTGAATGAGATCTTGAAAGATATTAATGTTAATTCAGCTACAGGTTTGGATAGAATTGTATATGGCATGTATAAAGAAATGTATGACTGGCAAAACATGGTGTTTATAGAAGTAATGAATGAGAAAGAGAAATTAAGAGGAATTAAGTATAGAGAAATTTGCACAGGTATGATAAAATTTATATTAAAGAAAGGAGATAAAGATGAAATCAAAAATTGGAGACCAATTACACTGAATAACAAAGATTACAAAATGTTCATGACAATAGTAACTAAAAGATTACAATGTGAAATAGAAAGACTATATGATCAGATTTTGTTTGGGAGAAAAGGAAAGGGGAGTCAAGATATATTGTGATAATAAGGGAAGTAATTGATGATATTATTAATATAAAAGTGGAAAGAAAAATCATGATAAATGATGTTGGGTTCCTATTTGAATGACAAAAACACATTTTGTCGAATGCGTTTTCATCAACACCTAATCAGCGAACAGGCAAAACAGCGAAGTGGCTGTTCAGCGAATTCTTTACCTGGGAAAGAAGTCACTTGACTGCTTCATTGTTTTACTGTGTTCTGCACTGTAGTGTGGTCTCAGGGATTCCCTTGTCTGGTATAGCTCCCGAGCATGAATGTGCAACAGTTACTGACCTTAGGGTTAGGGTGCGGGTTAAGGTAAGTGAATATGCATTAAAGTTTTTACTGTTTTTTTTTTTTTTTTACGTTAGACGTATGGTTCAATTACGTGTTATGTGTTTTCAGCTGTTTACTTTTGTTTTGGGGGTAGAATTAGGGTTAAGGTAAGTGTGTATGTGTTTGGAACTGTTTACATAAATGTGCAACAGTTACTGACCTTAGGGTTAGGGTGTGGGTTAAGGTAAGTCCATATGTTTTAAAATGTTTACTTTTTGGGTTAGATGTATGGTTGCGTTATGTGTAAATGTGTTTTCCGCTGTTTACTTTTTTGGGGGGTAGAATTAGGGTTAAGGTATGTATGTATGTGTTTGGAAATGTTTACTGTTTTTTTTTTTGTTTTTGGTTGGAACAGTGATTTCTTTCCCTAGGAAAGAAATCGCTGTTCTGAGGTGTCGACATTTTCAGCTTTCGCTGAAAAAGGGTCGATGAAACATCGTTTGCTGTTTTAAGCATTCAATGTT
The DNA here is from genome assembly GCF_019279795.1 of Protopterus annectens. Taxonomy (NCBI): domain Eukaryota; kingdom Metazoa; phylum Chordata; order Ceratodontiformes; family Protopteridae; genus Protopterus; species Protopterus annectens. Next base: position 764,356,474 of record NC_056739.1, on the reverse strand, counting down.
TTAATATAGACCTGTGATGTCAGTAAGGCATATGATAATATTCAGTACAAAGCATTATGGGGAATTTTATAAGCATACAACATAAGTGAAAAATATTACAAGTAATTAAATCAATATAAGAAAACAATTATGTGAAATTAAACATAAACAGTTGGATTAGGGAAGATGTGAAAATAGAGTCTGGTATAAAACAAGGATGTCTGAAAGCATGTATGATCTTTGTTGTAATCATGAACACAGTAGTAATGGAAATTAATAAAATGTCAAGTAAGGGAGGATATAGAAAGATGGAGGAGGTACAGTTACCAATAATATATACTCACACTGATGATATTATAGTAATAACAAAAAATAAAGTCTGGATGGAAAAAACATTAATGAAAAATTGAGTACACAGTTGAAGAAAATTGGTTTAAGCATAAACAAAGAGAAAAGCAAATGATGTGGGTATGAAGGTATTATAGGAGGTATTAAATATAATGAAAAGAGTATATATATATATATATATATATATATATATATATATATATATATATATATATATATATATATATATTTTAGGAATAGTATTTGGAGGGAGAGAATACAGACATGAACAATGGGATAGTTATTAAAGGAATCAAACACATGATCACATTCTGGAGGACATATAGGTTTTCATACAAAAAGAAAGCACATTTAATAAATACCATAATGATAGGTAAAATAGCTTATATTGCAAATGTTTATATGATGCCAATGAACTATGAAAAGTAAATTATGCAGACAATTTGTTTTCATTTATTTGGGGGTCAAGACTGAACCCAGTTAAGAGGGAATTTTGTATATGAAAGATGAACAAGGGGATTGGGGCTGATAAATCTGATTGTGCATGCAGCCTCTTTAAGTATGTATAAAATAATAAAAGATTTGACAGAAACAATAATATATTATAAATATAGAGAAATTTGGGAAGAAAAGTAAATGAAAAAGGGAAATAAAAGTGTTATTAATGAAGAAATGAAAGACTTTTACAGTAAAATTATATTGTGGCAATTAAAAAAGAATGTGATAAAAAAACAAAAAATAATGGTATGTTAACATTATGATATCCTTTTATTTGGTGGATCCATGGAAAGAGAGATAGATAAGAAGAAAGCAATAATGACAAGATAGAGAAATGATAAAAGAATTAAAGAATGCAAAGAGTTTTTGTGGAGGTTGTCCACAGGAAAATTACCAGTGGGGACAAATATGCTATGCAAGAGAAAACAGGATAGACTATGTAATAAATGTAAAGAACTGGAAACTACAGAACATGTATTTTTTAAATGTGAGAGAATTCAAAAACTGTCGAAAGAAGTATGCAAACATAATTTGATTAAAAGTTATTTAAATTTTGAAATGCTAAATGTGGACATGATAGAGTATTTGTTTTATGGGACAATATCCAATAATGAAGCTAAGAAAATGGACAGTATCATAGTCTACGTAACATGGACTAAATGGAATGAAAGACTTAATGAAATGAAATGAAACAAAAAAAATTTATATCTCTTGTTTTCCCGCCTTGCCTGAACTAGAATAGTCCAGTATCAGAGTTTGCTGATCCCTGGGCTTTGTCTTGGTTCCTGAAACTGTTCCATATCCATATTTGGCAAAGGGAAGCTTCTTTGCTTACCAGTGGGAGTGGAAAGCACTGAGCAGCCTATTCATCCAATTCGGAGTGGTACAAGCCAGAAACTAGTAGTCCATTTGCCATTTTGGGTCAATTCCTAGCTCTTTTCAACCCCCTGCTATAAAGCACGCTAAAGCGCGCGTTAGCGATTTAGCGAGGTTTAGCACAATTTAGCGCGGAGGTGCTACAGGAGCACACAAGAGCAGCGGCGGTTAATCAAGGTTAAACTATTCGGGCTACCTAAAGTCCACTCTTCAAATTTTCCCTCAAAACAGCCTTCCTTGAACTGTACTACTGATCAAACCTGCGTATCCTATAACTAAAAAGTTCAGCTCTACTTGATTCCTAAGTAGACTATTCTCTATCTGTAAAGCCTAGCACTTGCTCCTAAAGTACTTTTTCACCTTGTTATAGCACTTTTTACCCCACCAGCCCTAGACCCCTTTCTTGAACACCCACATCCCCCGGAGTCCCTTCTTTTTAAGTTTTTTTGTCTACTCCTTCTAGCATGTCGAGGGATCAGTTGCTAGTGTCCTCTCCTGCTCAGCTGGTGAACCTGGGAATATTGAGGCAATGTTACAATTGCCTCATGTACACAGACAACCCTCTCCTTCTCCCACAAAACACAAATACATGCGAGAGATGCAACTATACAGCCAAACTGGAGGCTGAGCTCTCTCAACATAGGACTGGCAAGACCAGACAGGAGGAGAAGGTAACCACACACAGCACATACCCAGTCTCACATAGTACTATCACAACTTCAAATCATACACATAAACACACAAAGACATACTCAGAGGCTCTGATTAAAAATCTACCAAAACAGCAGAGGCCTCCTAAGCAGACACCCAAACAACTGCCACCTCAGGACATAACACATGAAACACATAGACCACATAGTCAGTGTGCCAAACAGTCACAGCCGTTAAGGCCAAACACAATGCCTGACACACTCGTCATTGGTGACTCCATAGTCAGACACACTGACGTCCCGCATACCAGATTGAGTAAGGAGAAGGTCACAGTAAGCTGCCTGTTGGGCGCTAGAATCCGCCACATAACGCAAGCACTCAGGTCTCTCAACAGCAGGTACAAGTACGACTCAGTCATTGTCCACGCTGGTGTAAACGACCTGAGATGTACCTCCTTGGACTACATGAAAAGAGACATTGAGGAGCTCTCTGATTATGTAGCCCAGGCAGGTATGACCCTGACCTTGAGCAGTATCCTACCTTCACCAAGAATGATGCCACAATACAGAGACAAGATGATCAGCTTTAACAATTGGCTTAAAGTCTGGTGTCATTCAAAGGGGATCCAATGTCTGCCTGTCTGGGATGACATGCTGGACAAGCCACGCTGCTTCGCAAGGGACGGCTTGCACCTGTCACCCCTGGGCTTCCGGATATTGGCAAAGGCTCTTGCCACCCCCATAGTGCCTTTTTTAGGCAAGGCTTAAATTCTAAACCTACCACCCTAAAACACAAAAAAGGAAAAAAACTAAGGGTAATGCTGGTCAATGCCAGAAGTCTCAACCTCAAGATGCACGCACTCAAGGCCCTTCTCAGTATGGAGAACATCGATGTCTGTGCTGTGACGGAAACCTGGTTCAAGGCTCCTGAGAGCACCCCAGTACTATCAGGTTTTACCTCATATCATGCGTTCCGGCCCCAAAATCCGGACACCACCAAAAAAGGAAGGGGGGTGTCCATATTCATCAAGGACACCCACACCTCAAGGTTGGTGGCAATGCATGATGCATCGGTGACCATCCAGGTGCAATTAACCATAGGCAAGACTGCTCTGCAATTTGTAGCATGTTACAGGCCACCCTCTCAAACTCAGGAACATCACATAGCTTTCCTGAAAACAGTGGAGGGGATAAATGTATCTCCAAACACCATCATATTAGGTGACTTCAACTACCCTAATATAGACTGGGACCACTACTCAAGCTCAAACACTCTAGCCCAATGGTTCCTAGAGTTCATAAACTCAAATGCCATGGAACAACTAGTCACCATCCCCACAAGAGGTGAAAACATACTTGATCTCATCATCATGAACATGGGGTCACAATGCTCAACACCAGAAGTATACCCCTCACTGGTGAGATCAGATCATAAACTAATCTCACTGGAGGTCCTCATCCCGCCCCCACCTGAGATAAAAAAGACCACAGTAAAGAACTTCTCAAAAGCCGACTTCACACTTCTAAAGACTAGTGTGGTCTCTTTTAAGGCCTCCGAGCCGGCGGAAAACATTACTCAAACCGCTGAATCACTTACAAATGCCTTCTACCAGCACCTACAGGACTGCATGGATCAGGCAATCCCAAACAAAACAAAGACTCTTTGTACCAAAGGCAAGCGTCCAGTCTGGTGGACCCCAGCCATAAACAAGCTCTACAACAAAAGGAGGAAGCTACTACAGGATAGAGCAAAATCCTCAAAAGGTAAGACACCTTTGATCATTATAAGTAAAAAAACTAAGAGCTCTCATAAAATCATCCAAGTCAAATTTTGAGAGAAAAATCGCTAAGGACTCAAAAGACAATCATAAGGCCTTCTTTAGCTATGTTAGAAACCTGGGAGGAAACTCCCAGATATGCTCAGAATTATTTCAAAATGATGTAAAAATCACTGAACCTACAGACATTGCCAACATACTGGCTGACAGGTTCAGTGCAAACTCCCCCCCCTAAAAGGAGAGATATCTATACCAGAGGATAGTAGCCCCCCAAACATCTCTAATGCTCAGGTGAGAACTGCTCTCTCCAAGGCAAAAAACACAGCATCCATGGGACCAGATGGTGTCCCAGGCTGTGTGCTCCATGAACTCAATGAGGAATTAAACCCGCAGTTAGGACAGCTGTTTAATCTTAGCCTCACCTCAGGATACGTACCCAAGGAGTGGCGCACAGCAACTGTGGTCCCACTTCACAAAGGCGGTGCCTCCACCGACCCTGGAAATTACCATCCCATCAGCTTGACAAGCCTGATCTGCAAAGCTATGGAGAGGATCATAATGGAACTCATAAATAAAAATATAGGGGACTTGCAGACTTTGGATCCAACCCAGTTTGGCTTTGTCAAAGGCAGATCATGCCTCTTAAACTTGGTTGACTTCTTCAAAACAGTCACAAAGGCAATTGATGAGGGAAAGGCAGTCCACACAGCCTACCTCGACCTGGCAAAGGCCTTCGACACAATACCCCACTCAGGTATCATTGAAAAACTCATCAGCTTAAATGTAAACCCATACATCACAAGATGGGTTGCAAACTGGCTAAGTGACAGAACCCACAGGGTCAGAGTTGCTAGCACCATGTCAGACTCAAAGCCTGTCACAAGTGGTGTCCCACAGGGCTCAGTCCTGGGCCCACTCTTGTTCGGCATCTACTTTTCAGAAGTACAAGCAAACACAGTAGGGTTATGGCTGACAAAATTTGCAGATGACTGCAAACTGGGCCCCATAGTCGAGAATACATCTGACACAGATATCCTTCAGAAGGGTCTCATAGAAATGGATAACTGGTGCCAGAGCCATGGCCTAAAGTTAAACGCCAAGAAATGCATAGTCATACCCCTCAGGAAAAACAAGGTTACCCCTAGCTACCATATAGGTGGCAATCCACTGAGCACAGAAGAGGTTATCAGGGATCTGGGGACCCAGGTTGACAGTAACCTTTCATTTGACACTCACGTTGCCAAAGTAGTTAGGAAGACCTTCTACATTGCCCACCTGATCATGAAGGGATTCACATCTAGATCAAGGGAGGTCATCGTCCCCCTGTACTCATCACTCATCAGACCAATGATTGAGTACAATGCCCCATTCAGAATGTATCTGACCCGACACCTGCAGCAGCTGGAAAGGCCCCAAAAGTTCCTCACCAAAAGGATAAAGGGCCTCAAAAATATGTCTTATGCTGCCCGACTGAAGGAACTCCATCTCTATTCAGTCGCTTACCGTTTGCTCAGAGGTGATCTGTGCCTGACATACAAGGCCATGTCCAACCCAAAATTGATGAACATGCTTCATCTCAAAAAATCTAGATCCTTCAAAACCACAAGGGCGGGAGACTTAAACCTGGACATGGTTATTAATAGGATGTGTTGGAGGGACAGATTCATCACCCAGAGACTCCCTATGTTGTGGAACAAAATCCCGGTACATGTGAGGCAGAGCACCTCGCTGGCCTTGTTCAAGAGAAATCTTGACCAATGGATGGGAGATCGCAAATATACCCCAGGGATTACCTCAGTGTCACTGCTTGACAGAGGCACAGCAAAATAATGGGCATAGTTTCCTTCAAATTAAAGGGGTGGTGAAAGCCACAAAACGCTGGGCTAGGCTTATAAATGCCCTTGGGCAGATAGCCTAGTATGAACCTATGAACCTATGAACCTATGAACCTATGAAATCAGATACAATGGAAAATGGACATTGACAAAAATACTGGAAAAATATGGTTTTGGTTGCGGGTAAAAGTGTGGGTGGAAATACTTAAAATGATCAATATACTGAATTATATCAAAATATGTAGATATTGTAAATATGTATATATGTAAAAATATGAATTGTATATATGTATACAAATAAAAAACCCTACTCATCATTGTTGCAAGTAGGACCCATTTTGGAGGAGCACTTCCTGTTTTGCTCCAGCACAGAGGCAGCCTGTACAAAAAAGGAGGCAGATGGAGAGAGAAGCAGATGATGGAGTGGTGAAAGAAATGGAGGAAAAGGTAAATATTGAGACCAAGGAATGTATGCAGGCTTTTGAGGAAATGTTTCAAAGAAACCTGTTTAATGGAGAGGAGTCAACAAACAATGGCTGTATAATTACAACCATACAGTCGGAAGGGTTTTGGCATGATTTACTTAAAGAAATGGTGGTGCAGAGTGAGCCAGAAAATGAAGGACATGTTTCCTGGGGGACATTGTAGAGAAAATGCAAAAGCAGGATACCAATACAATCCTGAAGAATAGTGGTGAGATGAAAGAAAAACATATGCAGTGAAAGTATATGAAGGCAAAAGTGGAGTACCAGAAAAGAAGGCAGAAGAAAATGAAAAATGGAAGTATGTGGAAAGGAATCAAAATAAAGAAGACAAAGAAATAGACATGTATGAATTATGGGACAATTTAATAGCACCTTTGTGTGTAAAAACACATGAGATAAGAGCTTTTATTCTTATTAATAAAGAGACATTTTGTTAGATTATATTTGAGACTGTTTTTTCCAATGGAAAATGTTCTTGGAGAATATGTTAGAAAAGAAAGACTGTAAACCATGGAATCTTTATGTGATAAAAGCATTTAACAGGGAAACAAAAAAGAAAAGTCATGCACAATTTCAAACAGAGGTAGAAAGAAAGACTCTGAAAGGACACTTGAAATCTTTATGTAAAGACGTACTGAACATTGCAAAAGTTTATGACAAAGGGGGTTTATGGACAGGTGGATGAGATTATAATATTGCTTTAAAACAGAAACAGAAAAAAATTATACACATACCATGCATGATAAATGTGGAGGGGAATAGGAGTGTTGTAAAACACTTTTTTTTTGTAAAAGAAGGGAATTTAATAAGAAACTGTGACAAAATAAAATCTTATATTTGTGGGGAAATTTTGATGCAAAAGTGTGAAATGAAATGTTATAAATGTAACAAAACTGGACATTTATGGATGGAATGCAAAAATAAAAATAAGAGTAAGGAAAAAGAAAAATAAAGAGAAGTAAATGAACAAAGACAAGGATGTAGAAACAGAAGAAAAGTTAGATGAGAAAAAAATAATAATGAGGACATAGAAGACAGTTCTGAAATAAGTGATGAAGAAAACACAAATTGGAAAATAGTAAAACAAACAAAAATAATTATATTGGTAAGAGGGTAAAAAACATAAAAAGAAAAAATAAAGGGATAAGTACAAAAGAAAATGACCTATTAAGAAAGCTAGCCTTTAATTTATTATGAACTTGTGAAACCATGAATCTAAGGAAAAGTGAAATGAAATTTTTAAAGTGCTTCTGTAAATGTGAATAGTATTAAGAATATAGTAGGAAGAATATGAATTTTGGAGTGGTGTAATACATGTGATATAGATGTAATTATATTAGAATGCACACTTTTTTTAACAAACGAAGAAAGATTACAAACAGAGAAACTACAGGGAAGAAAGATAATCTAGAATTTGGGAATGACTGGTGTTCTGGAATAACCATATTCTGTAAAACTACAGTAAAGATATTAGATGTAACTTTAGCAAAAAATGTGAAGATTAACCATTGTAAATTTAAAATGGAAAGAAAGGCTATAGAATTATAACATTATATGTTTATACTAATTGTAAAGAAAAATAAGGCTTATTTCATCAGATTTTAGACTATATAGTGATAAATATGAATATTATAATAACAGCAGACATTAATTGTGATTTAAGAGGCAAGTATAAAAAGACAGGAAATTATATAAGAAATGTGTTATAAGTCATAAAATATGGTAAGTAAAAACTTTGGGACAAAAACTAATGGAATGACAAAAGGGGTATAGAACTGAGACAGATTATTTTATAGTATCAGAAGGTTTAGTTATAGGAAAAGGGGATGTAGTTGAAATAGGATGTTCTGATCATTTTGCAATATGGCTAGAGATAAAGGAAAACAAGGAACACAAAATATGCAAAGGAATAAAAAGAATAAATGAGAAAGCATGGAAGGAAGAGTGAAAGAAATTAGTAATACATTGTGGAAATATCATATTACTATGAGAACAGTTTATAAAACTGGTCTGAATGGTGGATGATATTTAAGTAAAAATATAAAAAAATGTTTTTTTTTTTTTCAGTGGCAATATGATGTGAAAAATATAAAAGAAAAATATAAAAGAACATATGATGATGCATTGGAAGATTTAGAACATAATGGTAAAAAGTAGTTTGACAAATAAAAGAAGTCAAGAAAAATACAAGAAATGTTTTGCTAACAAAGGTATTTTACAAGGAAAAAGAGAAGTATGGAGTTACTTGAGCAGATTACTAAAGGAAGATGGTAGTGTAATGAGAGAAACAAAAAATGCAAAAGGAGAAATATAAAGAGCTCAGGAAAATATTAAGTATGAGTAGTGTAGTTACTGTACATTACACACATACAGCTCATGTACAAGAAATGTTTAAAGAAAAAAGAAGGTAGTGAAAAAACATGGAAAGTAAAAAGGTTAACAGAAAATGAGAATAAAGAATTGGATAAGGAGATTTTTTAAATGAGCTAGATAAAGTATTAGGGCAATTGAATACAACTGGCAAAAGAATGGCAATATATATATATATATATATATATATATATATATATATATATATAGGGTCTATATTATATCGCTGATTGATCAAACTTATTTTCGTGAAACTGCAAAATATCGAAGTAGCAGAAACTCTAATTTTTTCCTAGGGAAAGAATTCAGTTGTCCGTTTCTGTTGCTTCGGTATTTTCAGTGTTATGGTGGAAAGTTACCAGTCAGATTCAGGTAAGTGTGCGATTGTGTGGATGTGAGTTTTAGGGTGATTTAGGTGAGTTAGGGTTAGGGTTCGGGTTAGGTGTGTGTGCGATTGAGTGGACATGAGGGTTAGGGCAGATTTAAGTGAGTTAGGGTTAGGGAGTGGGTGAGGTGAGTGTGCGATAGTGACGGACCTTAGGGTTAGGGTTTGGTTTAAGGTAAGTGGGTAGTTAGTGGTGTGTGCATAGTTTAGTGTAGGGTTAGGTATCAGATTTAAGGTGTATGTGTGTGGATTTCTGTTTATTTGGTGCGCTTGTGTTGTGTGTATGTGTTTCGGATCAGCGATTTTTTTCCCTGGGAAAAAAAATCGCTGATCTGACATTTCGAGATTGTAAGCTTTCGTTTAAATTAGGTCGATCAATCAGAGTTCGCTTTTTTAAGTGTTCGATGATATAATATAGACCCTATAGATATATATATATATATATATATATATATATATATATATATATACACATATATATATATATATATATATATATATATATATATATATTTTGAATGAATGGTTAAATGAAGGTTTTATGTATAAAGACTTATGTAGTTGAATACTTAAATTTGTATGGAAGAAGGAAGACAGAGACAATTAAAAACTGGAGACTGGTAGTACTGAATAATAATGATTATAAGATCTTCATGAAAATAATACAAAAGAGATTTGAAATTAAAGTGGAAAATATTATGGAAGATGGGATATCTCTCTCTCTCTCTCTCTCTCTCACCCCTCCCTTTCTCTCTCTCTCTCTTTATATACATATATATCTATATCTATATCTATATATATATATATATATATATATATATATATATATATATATATATATATATATTGTATAAAGGGGAAGTGTTGCCAAGAATTATTAATGACAGAGAAATTGTGTATGATATTATGAATAGAAAAGAAGAAGTAAAAATCATGATAGGAGAACTTAATAAGGCATTTGACACAACTGGACATGAAATCTTATAGGTAATAAAGAAATTATATGAGTGAGAAAGTTAGGAAATTATGTATTTCAGCGTATAGTAATGATAAAGTAAAATACTTGTAAAGGGCTAGTTAAGTCAAGAGATGCATATAAAGAGTGTTGTAAGACAGGTATGTCCAATGAGTTGTATATTTTTCACATTCGTTATGAATGTGATAGCATGTGAAATAAATTACAAAATGAAGGATGTGGAGTATATAACACATGAGGGGTTAAGAATTCCAGTTCTGTTAACATAGGCAGATGACATTATAATAATCACAAAAAAACAAAATTTGGATAAAGGAAGTAATAATTTGCACAAATGAGTGTCTAGAGATGGTAGTGCTGGCTTTAAATAAAGAGAAAAGTAAAGGTTTAGATGATGTAGTACAAAAATTGGGGTATGTATTTTACAGTGAGTTAAATTTAAATTTCTGTTTTAGGTTTAAAATTTAGGAATAAAGCTGGAGGTGGAATTCAATGGGAAAAACAATAGAAAAAATAAAGCAAACTTGTCTTTTCTGGAGAACTTAAAAATTATCATTCAGAAAAAAGGCTTATTTGATAAATTCAGTACTGATGGGAAAATGGTGTATTTAGCAAGTGTATTTATGTTGCCAACAGTATTTGAAAAGGAATTATTGCAGATAGTTTTTTCATTTATATGGGTTCTAGATTAAACCCAGTAAAAAGAGGAGTTTCATACGTGTTGGGTTAATTAACACAGTGGTATATGCTGCTTCATTAAATTTGTACAACATGTTAAATTCGATAAATGAAAAAGATGAAAGATTAGTAGTAAAATTGTATAAATGTAAGTATTGTAAGTTTTGGGGTATGGTAAAAAAAGTAAAACAGAAAAAGAGTGCATAAATGAAGAAACAAAATGTTATCAAAAAATATTTTTGTGTAATATAAAAATCGATGGCATAGAAAAAGAAAAGTTTGGTATGAAATGTAATGATAAAACATTACTATGTAAAACCATGAGAAAATCTAACAGATGAAAAAAAAATAAAGCTATAAAATAAAAACAAATGGTATAATCAGAAAGTAGACTGTCGAGAGTATTTGTGGAGTCTGGTAATAGATAAACTGTCAGTAAAAGGAAATATGCCATATAAAAAGAAAAGTGATAGATATGTTTAAATTATCAAGATGAAAAAACTTGAAATGTAAAAGAGTAAAAAAGTTATGGGGAAAACTATGCAAAGAAGATTGTTCTGAAGACATAAAATAAGTGGATACAATAAACATGGTTATGATTAAATATGGATAGTATAAGAATAGAAGTAAATAATTTGTTAAAAAAATAGATAAAAAGTTATTTTATGTTATATTGGTTAAATGGAAAGAAAGAATAAATGAAAATTACGTTTAATGGTAAATGGATTTTAGCAATAATTTTTAGTAAACTCAGATAGTAGTAATGGAAAAAGGAGTGGGATTCTAATAGAGATAAAAATTAAGTATGATTATGTAAACAGATTTGTATATCTATATATCTGTACATTTGTAAATATTTGTACTTATGTACATATTTTGTAAATAATAGTTATTTTTGTAGATAAATAAAAGACCCTACTCACTTTGATAGGTGCTGCGGGATCTTTGCCAACAACAAATGAAGCAGATAGCATTTCACTTTAACAACTCATACAAAGGCTGACTCATTCAGAGGTGTAGCAACCCCCTACTGTTTTACTGCAGTATCCCAAGTTTAGAAATTAATCCATTCACTTGGAGGGGTGTCAGAACCTACAGCCTCCTCATCTTCCAGAACCAAAAGTGAATATGTTACCTATTGAGCCATCATGTACTTGTGCCCTTAAACGTTTATTTACATTAAAAGTCCAGAAATAAAATTTTACTGCTTGCAGCTAAGCAGCTCTGACTAAAAGTTCTTCATGGTGTTTATCAAAGTTTTGTACCTAATTTCTTCCATGTCCATGCACATTTTCACTGTCTCCCCTGTCAGCTGAGATTAAATGGTTCTTGCCGAGTTTGCTCAGCTCCAGTTCCCTGAGGTGACATAACACTCAAATGTCACTAACATTCCAGAGCATTCACCACTAGTTTCTTCAAACTGTGGCACAGTTTTAGGGTTATCA
>NC_056739.1:764329171-764339171 GCF_019279795.1 Protopterus annectens | reverse complement strand
CTATGAACTTATGAACCTATGAAGTTTATTGACTGAATATATGTCAGATGTTAGAATGTAATAAAACAAAAATAGCAAAAATTGGGGAAAGTAATTTATTTTAAACACCCTGGCACACACAGATGTAGCCATCAATTACAGTCAGTTGTACGGTTGTGACTGCACACATCATTTGCTTGACTGACATCAAATGACTCAATGAATAAATACATAGATAACTGCCACACAGGAATTTACATTTCAGTTCACTGCTGTCAGAATACAATGCAAACAATGTAAATGATACCACTCCCCCATTGATCCCTTTAGTAGTTTAACGATGTATGCATAAGCACTTCAATAATACCAAAATTAATAATTTCCTCAAAGGATCCCTTCAGTAGTTTGTCCATGTGTGCATAAGTACTCAAATGATCCCCAAATGAATTATTACTCCCAGCGATCCCTGCAGTAGTTTGTCCATGAATGCACAAGTATTTCAATGACACCAAAATGAATTATTTCCTCAGCGATCCCTTCAGTAGTTGCCCATGTATGCACAAGTACTCAAATTACCACAAATGAATTGTTCCCACAGCAATCCCTTCAGTAGTTTGTCCATGTATACACAAGCACTTTAGTGACACAAAAATGAATTATTTCCCTCAGCAATCCCTTCAGTAGTTTGTCAATTTATGCACAGGCACTTAAATTAAACCAGAATTAATTATTTTCCCCAGTGATTCCTTCAGTAGTTTGCCCATGTATGCACAAGCACTCTCACACTCACACACACACACACACACACACACACACACACACACACACACACACACACACACACACATAAATATATATAATACATAATTGTCTTGTAGTTATATGAAAACGGGTTCTTTTGGCCCAATGGATAAATAAATAAATAAATATACATACACTCACACAGACACACGTGTGCCTTACCTCTTTTTTTTTTTTAAACAAAATATATCTTTATTAAATTATCACATTTGACATTGGCAATCTTACATTTAGATAAATGAAAATAAACTATACCGACACAATTTCAGATGCAGACATTATACATTACAAACCATGCTGACACAACTGTAGCTGCAAACATTATACATCACTTATAATCTAGCCAGTCATCGCCAGTCAAATATTACATAGCCAGTTCAAACCCTGCCTTATTTTAAACCAAGCTCCAGTTCTGCATGTATTGATCTCACAGTTTCCATTTTCCTTATGTAATTTGCTCCTACCCTTTTCTAAAGATCCCAATTCCAGTTGTTTTATCTCTGTTAACAATCTTCACTACTTCTAGTAAAGTTGGTTTAGACTTTGATTTCCATTTTCTAGCAACTGCTTTTTTGGCAGCCACTATAATAACACTCAGCAAAGCCTTACTACATCTAGGCAATTCCAATTCTGTATCATAGGTAAAAAAAATAATTTTCTTAATTACACCAATTTGCTCACCAAGTATCTTTGACAGACCAGTCTGCAGGGACTCTTTAAAGTCTGTCATCTCATGATAGGAGAGTAGCCTAATGGTTAAGGTGTTTGCCTTACAAACACAAGATGCAGGGATTGAGTCTCACAACGGCCAATTGGCTAGGCTTACAATAGCTCGCAAGGGCAGTTAGCTTAGTACTAACCTATGAACCTATTACACTCCCAAAAAATATGTTCCCAGTTGCCTCTTTCTTACCCATCACACCTCCAACATTTGCTGTCTACCTGTGGAGAAGTTCTTTGAAGTGTACTTGGGGTATAAAAATACCTGTGTAAATACTTCCAAGCAAAGATCCTAAATCTTCTAGACTTTGTTGCATATTTGGGAGACATACACATACCCCCCAATGTTTCTTTGTGGATTTTTATCCAGTCTCTCTTCTCAATCCTTATTAACCTCCTCTGATTGATTTTTATAGTTCTCGTGCAACATTTTATATGCTCTACAAATTATTTCTTTCTTAACGGCAACTTCTGTTCTAGATTCTACTAAAAGCTTTACCAGTGCTAGTCTTTCATTTAGGACCCCACATTTCTTTCTCTTTGCCTGTACACTGATATCAGTCCTTGATATGGAGGGCAATCTCTAACCTGCAGTCCAAATAAGTTATTGGCATCTTCCCATTCAATTACCTTTCCCTCTCTAGTTATGTGTCCCCAGTACCTTGGTTCCTTTGCCAGTTTTCTCCAATAAATTCTAGCCCCTCTTGCCCATTGTCTGTATCTCTAAATGCAGTCATGCTTATTGGTAGAATCCCCTTTCTCCGTTCCTGTGTTGGCTTAGTTCTTAGAACACTTTCTGCTACTTTATGAATATAATATTCTTTATGATTATTGTTATTCTCCTTAAAGGTCTTCATCCAAAATTCCAGTCTCACCTTGTTTCTTGAGCTCTCCTTACCCCTGTATCCCTAATTGCAGTTATCCTTATTGGTAGAATCTCCTTTCTCCATTCCTGTGTTGGCTTAGTTCTTAGAATGCTTTTGGCTACTTTATGAATATAATATTCTTTATTATTATTGTTATTCTCCTTAAAGGTCTGAATCTAAAATTCCAATCTCACCTTGTTTCTTGAGCTTCCCCCATTTCATCATAATCTCTTGCCACTTTGAATTATAGTTTTCTCCTTGTGCTATGTATAGGAGCCTTACTGTGGTGCTATAAAATACCCCTTCAAATTGAATAATCCCAATCTGCCTTGTTCTGTTGGAAGAGTAAGTTTATTCCACTTGACTCTTGCTGTCTTCCCCTCCCAGATAAAATCTTTCAGCTCTTTATTAATTGCTATCCACAATTTATCTGGTTGATAAGGGTATGCCTAACATGTGCATAAGACTAAAGGGACTAAAAACATTTTAACTGCTTGCATATTAAAGAGAGCTTCCATTTAGTCAGTGTTTGTATTATCTTTTGTTTAGTTTCTGCCCACATATCCTTAGCTGCCACACTAGAATAATTTTTAATCCATGATCCTAACTAATTAATTTTATCATGTTCCCATAAATATGGATATTGCTGAACCAATTTGTGTGTGGGGACACAATTTACCATTATTGTCTTTCTTTTATCTTCATTAATTTTGTATCCCAAAAAGATCTGAAACTGCCTCAATATGTTCCACAATACTGTAATGACCCTTTCTGGTTTTGTCACGTATAAAATAATATAATCTGCAAATACATCCAGCTTTTCTTGACTACTATACCAATTATATCCTTGAATTTTGGAGTCTCTTATTTTCTTTGCCAATGGTTATAAATATAATACAAATAACAAAAGAGAAAGAGGATACCCCTGCCTGGTTCATCTGCTGAAGCAAAAATTATCAGAGAGGACCCCACCCACTTTAATATTCGCTTCTGATCCCTCATATATCCTCCTAATCAACCTTATAATTTTATCAGGGAATGCAAATGTTTCAATTGCTCTGCTCATAAAGTCCCAGGTTACTCTGTCAAATGCTTTCTCTGAATCAAGACTCACCAACAACAGTGGTATTCTCTTAAATTGTACTTCCCTCTGGATCATCAGTGTTCTGTTAATGTTGCCAAATATTTGCCTCCCCTCCACAAAATCACATTGATCCATATCTATGAATTTTGCCATCACATTTGCCATTCTTTAAGCCATTATCAACATAAGCACTTTATAATCATGGTTTAGTATTGAAATGGGCCTGTATGAAGCTGGATCTGATGGATCTTTACCTTCTTTAGGTATTATAGCTGCCACTTTCTTCCAGGATGTTGATACTTTTCCTCCTCTTAAAATACTGTTAAACAAAACCTCCAGATCTTTATCAGTTTTCCCTCCTATATTTGTAGCTTCCATAGGAATACCATCCATTCCTGGAGACTTTCCTATAGATTGGTTGCATATCACCATTTTTATTTGATCTCCTCCTGTACTGTTAGTAATTGAGCCTCTTCGGTCTCTAACCTTGGCATATTTAATTCTTCCATGAACCTTTCCATTTGTACCTTTTCTTGATTTCCATATTTCTTTGCTTTATAGAGACTTTTATAGAATTTCTAAAATATTTCAAATACTTATACAGGATCCCTTGTTTTCTTATTTGTTATAGGCTCCTAAGCTTGGTGACAGCCCTTTATACTTTCTATTACTTGAGTCATTGCCCTAAAAGGTTTTGTGCTCTAGTTATTATACTAAAAAAAACTGTTGCTTAACAGCAATCTTTCTAAACTCATGCATATTACTGAGGTAATCCCTTATTTTCTGTTTAGCATTCTGCAGTTGCTCCTCTTTTTGTTCTGAGAGATTCCTCCTATTTTGCAATACTTTAACATTTGTCAGCCTTCTAAATAATTATTGTTACTTCTTAACCTCTCTTTCTTCTATTTCTACCCTATTTTTAAATTCCACTTTAATTTTATCCCACTCCCTAGCTATATTTTTAGAAGAAATTTCTATCTTGTCTAATAGCACCTGAATAATTTCCACTACCCATTCCTTAAATTCCTCTCTTTTCAACAGATAGGTGGGAAAGCACCAGTCTCTCATTTTTTATTTCATTATCCAGTGTTTTTATTTTAGTTATTATTGGAGCATGATCTGAAATAGTTATTGGGTGCATATCAATGCATTCAATTAAATGCACATGTTCCTGTAAAAGGTAAATTCTGTCTAGCTTAGCCCAGTTTTTGTATCTTGGGGAAATAATATGTAAATTCACTCTGAACTCCTAGAATTGAATTCATAGCTTCCATGCCAAATATTTGCATGCATTTCTTTAAACATCTACCCTGTTTTGTTAAATTTTCCCTTCTGGGACCAGCAGACACATCTTCACTATTGCAAATTAAATTCCAGGCCCACCTATCAGTAATATTCCTTGCTGAAAGCTAATTATTTGTCCCAGAATTTTCTTAATCTCCATTCTAGCAGTTTTTTGTGGAATATAAATACATGCCAGTATAATCCTCCTTCATTGTTGGTAGCACCTTAGTACTATAAATCAGCTCTATAGTGAATGTTCGAACATTCAAAATTCCAAGTGTCATATGGTCAATACCATATGATTGGATTTTTTGAATGTTCGAATATTGTAATGCAGATCTTCTTACAGTGTGGAATGGGAAGATTTCCCTTTTCTGCACTATAGTGTGATCTCAGAGTTGGTATATTTAAAGAGCAAGGGGTGTGGGGGTGCAAGGTGGCTTGACCCCATGCTTAAAATGTTCAGGTAGGTGTTTTGTATATTTTTTTATTAGATATTCAAACTTTTGAAAGTTCGATCATATGGTGTCGACCATATGACAGTCAAACTTTGAAACATTCGTTTATCTAATATAGACCCTATAAATCTGCCATTATTGTCTTTTTTTTCCTCTTCTATCACTATTAGAGCTCCTCTTGCAAGTAATATGTGAATTCCTCTCTTCCTTTGCCCCAGGTATTCCACTGAATAACCACCCTGAAAACCTTTCTTTATCAAATTCACATGTTCAGTTCTTTCAATTTGCGTCTCCTGTAGCATAGCTATTTGAATTCTACATTTTTAATATAGTTCACTACTCCTTATTTTTTGTATTTATCTGTGGGACTATAACATTTAAAGACATTACAGAAAGCACCATTTTCTTGAAACATTATTATTCCCACCTTTTATGTATAACAGCTTTTTTATTAAGTGTCTAGTTCCAGCTTTTGTGTTTGACAGGTCAATCTTTTACACAGTTGTTTCTTGTCATCTCATGTGAATTTTCTCCAAGCCATTTCTCTTTATCATATTGTCTGCTAGAGATATGAGAAGCAGACACAAACCTGTTTTATTTGCTTCCTATTAAAACATGTTACTAGATTAAGTTATTGGCCTTAACCCAGTTATTTCCCTATGCAAGAATGAGAAAAAGAACGCTGTTTTTTTCATTTGTCAGACTCTTAACCAGATCTTTTTTTTTTTTACTTTGCAGTGCCTACATTTCTTAAAACTGAGCAAAGAGAATGAGAGAAGAAGAGAAAAACAATAGCACCTATTTACATTAGTATCCCCATTACACTTAAAAAATAACTGAAGCAATTTTACTTTATAACATGAAAGAAAATCATGCACTATTTAAATAGTACTATTAAGAAAATTATAAGTTATATACTTACCATAACTTAGCATCTGTGTTGTCCATTTTCTTTCTTCCTCATTCATTGGTTTCAGATCCAACCCTCAGATCCAACTCGACTGCAAACTAGAGACTTTGGATCCAACTCTTGAGTTCCTTCCTCTACCCATAATACCCCATTACATCTCTGTTACCTCAGATTGGGTTTACTGCTCTATTACAAATAATAACAGATGTGAAACAGACATAATCAGATAGAAAAAATAGTCCTCAAACCTGAAAAAATAGGTTCCAAACACATTCCAATAGGTCAATTCAGAAGAATAAAGGGTATGGGGGATGGATAGGAGGGGGATGAGGAAGAATGAAATGGACAACACAGGTGCCAAGTTATGGTGAGTACATGACTTAAAACTCTGATGCTGTCATTTTCATTCTTCCTCACTTAGGTGACAAAATCCCCAGCTATGTTAATCTTGGGCAGCCTTCATGGAAGGATATTCTGGAGTACTGCCAAACCAAAGGAGGCTCTATTCCTAGATATGCTGCCTACTTTGTAATGTGAGACAAACATATGCGTTTTGAACCATGAAGCTGCTGCACAAATGTCATCAATATTAGTCCAATGAAGCAGCCATAGATCTAGTTGAGTGAGTTTGGGGAAGTTTTGGTAATCCCATACCCTTCTGAGTGTAAATCCATGAGATACAGTCTGTAATCCAGTTAGCTAGTGTGACATTAGAAACTGACTAGCCTAGATGATTTGGAGAGAAAGACACAAAAAGCAGGTCTGACTTCCTAAACTGTTTTGTCTTGTGGAGGCAAAAATGTATTTCTCTGTATACATCAAGAAGGTGTAGCATGTACTCTCCTTTATTTGTGAAATTTGGAAAAAAAACTGACATGCGAATAATTTTGTTAATGTTATTCTCAAAAGCTTCCTTAGGTAAAAAAGTGGGGTTGGTTCATAAAGAAACCCTATCTTTGTGTTAATTAATGTATGGAGCTTATGCTAACAGAGCCTGGAGTACAAAAATTTTTTTTGCTGAAGTTATAGCTACCAAGAAAGCTGTCTTCCATGAAAGAAATGTTAGGTCAGATTTGTTTGGTACAGGGCTAAAGAGAGTAGGAAAAAAACTACTACTTCAGTATAGAAAAAAATAGAAAGAATATTAATCCTAACACCTGTGAAAACTTAAAATGGAGGTACAGAGAAAATATGTAAAGAGACAAATTAGCAATTTCATAAAAGGAAAACTTTCTCTTTCAAATGCTCGAGACCTGGAACCTGCATCTAACCATGATGGTGGCAAATGAGATCTGAGGTAACAGGCATGGAGTGGGGCATTATGGGTAAATGGAGGAGCTTGAGAGTTGGATCTGAAGTCTATAGTATGCGGCTAAGTTGGATCTGAAACCCATAAGTGTGGAAGAATGAAAAGGACAACATCAGATAAATTTGTTTTACTTACAGTTAGCTTTCTCCCTTCTCTTTCCCTCTCCTGAGTATTTTTCCGAACATCAATGACATAAAGTAGGGCATATGCTTTCGAGTCCCCTACAAATTTATCTATGTCCAAAAAAATCCAAAATATCCAGGTTTTCTTGTTCTGTCATATTTCATAAATATAATTATTGCTTTGTAATCCCACATTTGTCAATTTCCAAGTTACTGATTTTATTTTCTAAACATTAATGACATGAAGTAGGGCATATGCTTTAGAGTCCCCTAGAAGTTTAACAAAGTCCAAAAAAGTCAAATATTTCCAAGTTTTCTTGTTCTATTCCTAGTCATCTCCATCTCCCAAACTCTGTCTCTGCTTCATTTTCAACATACTCTCAATTGTTCTAGTCACCTCTTGTGCCTTTTTCCTTCTCTCAAGCATTTTCTGTTGAAACACTGGAGAAGTTTACAATGTCACAGTCTCTCTATGGTCTTTATTACCAGAAGAACAAAAAACAGAATCTCCTTCTGTTTCACAGCTCACTTTTTGTTGGACAAACTTTTGTATTTCTTCCTTAGCATGTTATGCATCAAAAAATGATTTTGTTTCTCCAGTGGAAAATATTTTGAAGATAGCTGGGTACAGCAATTTGAATTTTGCACCTGCTTCTCCACACTCCCTGAATAATGGAATAATTTTACTCTTCTACTGCGTGATGTATGATGAGTAATCATTGTCCACAAACACTCAACTGTCTCCCACTTTTAGTACTTTGTCATTCTGCCACAGTTTTGTCATAATCAACTCTTTCTGCTGCTAAGATTGCATCTTTACTCTTAAAGGTCTAGATTGTTTGTCATAGCCAGGTTTGGAGCATATGCACAATGTGCCCTTTCAATTAACAATTCCTGTTGCAGAATACCAGTTCAGTTGCTTATTTGTGTGTTCATAAAATCAATACAGTCTGTTTCTTCCAGCTTCTCGGGTACAGCAGAAAATCTAATTTTTTTCCCTACATGCTCTGTCCTCTAATTTTATTATTTTTGAAACATCGCGTCTTGTGCAGTCTCATATTCAGTCAGTCTTTTCTTCATTTTGACATCTGAGTTTTATCACCTAATCTGAATATCAGTCTAAAGCTTCTTTCAATTTTTCCAGCCTTTTATTGTTTGAGTTGCTATACTCCATCAGTGTTACATTTATTTTAATTAAGTCTGTGTGCAGTTGTCTTGTGCTTCCCTCTAGATTACTGGAAGTCATGTCTGGAGCTTGCACTGCTTTCTGCTGACCAGCTGCAGTACTTTTCCCTGTCAGTGTTTTTTCATCACCTTTTGTAGCTAATTTTCCTTCAAATCCTCTGTATTTCTTTTTTCCTGGGGAGGTTGTGTTTTTTACTATAATCCTTAATGTACTGAACATAAATATATGAGCCAGCAGCAGGGATTTCAGTCCCCCTCCATGTAGAAACATTCTGATTTCTACCCTTCAAGTCTGTAAAAACATTCCACACTAAAGTGTAATTCTAGCCCTTCCAGTCTCTAAAAAAACATTTACCTGTTTATTTTTTCTTATTCTTCTATGTGATATATCTCCACTACCCTCTCATTCTGTCTCTGACTCAACAATAGTTGAATCACACTCTCTAAGCCCACAGACAAGGAATTTCTTAGGGCATCCAACTGGTAAAATTAAAAAGGACTTTCACTCCTTTAAAAAGTAAAAAAAAGCATTGGTAACAAAAGAAAGACTAACACTATAGATGTGACTTTTGAGCAACTGATAGTTTATTTTTTAAGTGCACATACCTTGATTGGGTCATCCCACTCCATTCGCCCTATGGGCTCATGCCACTCCCCTACCCTGCCCCCAATTTCCACCCACCCCTTCATACTCAGAATTTATAGGTAACCTCCTTTACTAAAACCCTCCCTTCATCCACCCATTTTCCAATAATTACATCCATCAGCACCATCTACACACATCCTTCATCTTCCTTCCACTCCAGCCCACCTACCAGTTCAATATCCACACCGATATCTCCTACTCACACAACTCACACCCTCAACAAATATAAATACCTCCTCTAACTGCACAACCTGACTCCCACTATGTCTCATTACCTCCAGTCTCATCTCCACTATACCCTCCTGGGATTAACCTCCCTATTCACCTGCCTCTCCATAGCCACCATCAGCACTTCTTATCTGTTCACAATCACTCCCTGTATCCACCCCAAATCCCTCACCCTAACCCACAATATTACTATCACCCCACTCATGCAAGCATATACCCCGCCATATACACCCAACCTCCCATATACCATGCCCCTCCCATGTACCACTTTTCTCCATCTAAAAAGCAACCAAGTCTACAAATTCACTGCCTAATCGTCCAATACCTAACAACTATCACCTGTATAACTACCCAGCTACTACTAGGAGGACACATTCACACCAACCCAGGCCAGTAACCTCTGCTAAT
>NC_056739.1:763439510-763559510 GCF_019279795.1 Protopterus annectens | reverse complement strand
GAAACAATGTCAAAGGCCTTAGATAGATCTAGAAATGCAGCTGGGGAGAATAGGCCATTTTTTCTGTGATGTAGGATGGTGTTAGTGAAGGAGACTAGGGCAGTGGTCGTGCTGTGATATGGCCTGAAGCCATGTTGGGTATTAGAGAGGATGTTATTAGTTAGGAGGTGGTTAAAGACCTGAGTGTTGACACATTTTTCTAGTATCTTGGAGAGAGGAGAAAAGATGGAGATGGGGTGGTAATTAAAGAGGTCAGTGGAGGGGCCACCTTTATGGAGGGGGATGACGTGAGACATTTTCCATAAAGAAGGTACATGGGATTCTGTTATGGAGCGGTTGATTAATATGGAAATAGGGTATTCGAGGACTTCAATGGCTATTTTTAGATATTCGTCGAGGAGGTTGTCAGCTGCTAGTCAGTGGGTTTGAGTTTTGTCAGGAGTCTTTTTATGAAAGAGGTGGGTACTGGAGAGAAAGAGAAAGTAGGGTGGGGTGGATTGGTGTTTGGTGTGAGGTAAACTGGTGTAGGGAAGAGTTGTTTGATAAGAGATAGAGTGGTTTCTGTGAAATGTATGTTGAAGAATTCAGGTATAATGCAGGAGGAGGGAGAGATAGATGGCAGTGGGGGATATTTACTTTGTCTAGATTGAGGATAGAGTTAATTGTGGACTTACAATAACATTAGATTTGTGTTGTTATACTCTGTCCATTCCTCAGTGGATGGGTCTTGGATCCAATTTTGGATCCAACTTCAGACATTTCAAAGCTTTGGATCCCTTGCTAAGGCTCCTCCCCAACCCATAATCCCCATGCACAAATTAAGCTACCTCAGATAGAGCTTTTGCACTCAAAACTATTTGAAAAATAAAGAGTAATACATAATTAAAATTAAGAGTAATACATTTAGTAATGAATATAACTGGACAAAATGACCATGTACTAAAGGATAAATGAAGAGAGAGGCTTAACTTTCAGAAGCCAAGGCAAAGTCAGCTAGCTCCATCTGAAAATGAGGAATGATAAAGAAACATTACTGTCAAAAGCTAAGGAGGGGGCCGGTGGGAGGGTAGCTGAGGACTAGATGGAATACAATGGCACAGATCTAATGCTAAGGTAAGCACATACATTTCATATATGATGTTATCTTTTCCATCCATTCCTCAACAGGTAGGACAGAGTCCCTAGCTACCTTTGTACTTGGTAGGCCTCATGGAAGAACATGCTTGAATAAAGCTGAACCAAGGGAGGCACTGTATCTAGAATGGATATTGAATTTGTAGTGTGAGATGAAGGTATGGGCTTTTGACCAGGTCGCTGCAGCACATGTACCAACAATTGGGACACTAGAGAGGAGGGCTGTAGATGAAGCTGCAGATCATGTGGAATGAGCTTTAGGGGACAAAGAGAGCAATAATCCCTTTTCTTGTGACCTTGGATACTGATTTTCCTAATTTGGCTTTAGAAAAGGAGACAGATAGATGATTGGATTTTCCAAAAGATTTTGTCTGATGCAAATAGAAACACAACTAGTGATCAACAACCAGCAAATGTGAAGTATATTTTCCCTTGTTTGAAAAATGGAGGAAAAGGAATGGCAAATTAATTGACTGATTAATAAATGATTTAGAAGTCGCCTTCGGAAAAAGGGTAGATTGTTTTTTTAGAAGCATTATGTCTTTGTGAAAAACTAGCTAGGAATGTTTTTAGAAAAGGGCATGTAATTCAGAAATTCTCCTGGCAAAAGTGAAAGCCACTAAAAATAAAGTCTTCCACAACAGAAAATTTAGATCAACATTGACTGCAGGTTCAAAGTGAGCCCATCAAAAACTGTGAAACAGTGGTAATATCCCAAGAAGTTGTTGGATCTCTAAGTGGGGATCAAAGAGAAGCAATGGGTGTATGTTCCCTCCCAATGTGGAAAGAAGAAATGTTGACTAACAGCACCTTAACAGTAGAAAAGCTGACTCCACATTGAAAATGTTGTGCCAGGAAGTGCTGGGAGAGGGTCTGAAAAAGGATCAAAGTTTTTCTCCATTGTGCAAAAACAGAAAACCTTTTCCATTTGTTTTTGTAGAGATTCCTGGTTGAAGGTCTCTGTGAGGAGGATAAAATGTGGAAAACAGAAGGGGAAAACCTGGACTGTTAAACCATCACTAGAACTTCAGATACCACACAGTTAATTTCAGGGCCTGAATGTTCTGATGAGGTGACCCCGATGGATCAGACAGTTAAGTCTTGGTCCAAGCCCAGCACCTAGAATGGGTAAAATAGATGAGGCCAGAGAAAGGGAAGCCACACTACTCAAGGCCAATAAGGGAGAATGAGGTTGACTTTGACCTTCACTGCTTACCCTTTCTGTAGGAACTTTGGCATCAACAGTTTTGGGGAAAAACATTAAAACCTCCTGGGGGCCAAGGGTGTATTAGGATGTCAGTGGGTGACCTCCTTCTTGAGGTTTCAGAGCAAAGAACTTATTGCATTTGGTGTTTAGGGGAGATGCAAAGAGATTGCAACAAGGTTCAACCCAACAGCCAAAAATCTGCTCTGTTACCAATGGATTGAGAGGCCACAGGTGAGGAAGTATAATGGATCTGCTCAACCTGTCTGCAAGAATGTTGAGTTTCCCTGTGATATGCATTACAATAAAAAAGCAGTGGGAAGATAAATAAAAGTTATGTATTTATCATAACTATCCATTTGCGTTGTCCATTTTCATTCTTCCTCAATTAATGGTTTCATATCCAATCCTTGGATCAGACTCAGCCACTTTCTTTAGATTCTATGATCTGGCTCTCAAACTTCTCCCTTACCCTTAATGCCCCTGACCATTGTTTTACCTGAGACTGAGATTTTTGCTTTTATACAATATCACAACAAAGTATCTCAACATTGCTATGACAGAAAAGTGATAGCTGAAAGAGCAGGAGCTCAAACAAAAACTATGTTTCTGAATAACATTTCCATTAGGTCTCTCCCAAAGACATGGATAGGGGGAAGGTGAGAGGGAAGTTGAGGAAGAATGAAAATAGACAACACATATGGCTAGTTATGGTGAGCACATAACTTTTATATCTGATGTTGTAATTTTTATTCAGTTCTCAACAAATGGGACAGAGTCTCCAGCTAAAGTAACCTTGGGTGGCCCACATAGAAGGATGTTCCAGAGAACCGCAGAACTGAATGCTGGTCTGTTTCTGGAGATGATATCCAATTTGCAATGAGAAATAAAAATATGAGCATTAGACCATGTAGCAGCTGCATAAATGTCATCAATGGAGGCTCTAGCTCAAAAGGCATTTGACGTAGCCATAGACCTAGTTGAGTAAGCTTTTAGTTGTCTTGGTAAGGTTAAGGCTCTCAAGGAATAAATGTAGGAAATACAATCTGTCATCCATTTAGCTTGTGCAGTTTTTGAAACTGTTTTTCCCATTTTATTATTTAAGAAGGAGATAAACAATTGATCTGTTTTTTTTAAATTCCTTAGTCCTATGAAGGTACAAATGAAGTTGCCTATGGACATCTAAAAGATAAAGGGTATATTCTCCTTTATTGCCAAATTTGGGAAAGAAAACTGGTAAATTGATTACTTGACTGATGTTTCATTCACAGGCCACTTTTGGTAGAAAAGAACGATTAGTGTGTAAGGTAACTCTCTCCTTGTGAAAAATCCAGTATTGTGCTTGGAGTTCAGATACTCATCTTACTGAAGTGATAGCCACAAAAAAGACGATTTTCCATGACAGAAACTTATGGTCAACTTTAGCTGAAGGCTGAAACTGTGAATGTACCAAGTCTTAAATACCAAAGTAAAATCACAAGATGGAATGGGACCTCAAGTTAGAGGTCTAAGTAAAAATGTACCTTTTAGAAAGGCCTTACATAGCTTAGATGAAGCTAAAGGAGAAGCATTATCTCCAATGTGATAGCTGGAGGTGGCTGCTAAATGGATGTTGATGGTGGAGAAATGGGTTTACATTAATTTGATTGGTCGGTGGAAGGTTGACTGGAATACTGTCGAAAGCAGTGCAGAAAAAACTCAATAATGCAAACGCAATTGTTGGGAAATGCAAAATATCTCCCACTTTTTGACCCTTGGTACCACTTGTTTAGGTGGTAGAGCAGTCGGAAATGTCGCATTTGGTGTTTTGTACAACATTCTGACCGTTCGCCACTGAGAAATTTGACAATTAAACTCTGTGTTATACCCGATCGAGCAATATTAACTCAATCAAATGAATGTATTCTGGAGAAACGTGCCCTGCTTTGAAAGAATGGAGGTAAGGAACTCTAAAACAGCTGGGAGTGGAGCAGTGAAAGGATCTAAGTCTCTTTGATGAGGCTCCAAGGAAAACCCCTTCCATTTACTCTTATAAAGTTTCCTATTCAAAGGTTTGTGGAACTAAAAAAGAATTTGTCAAACTGGGGACGAAAGTCTGGAATGTCTAGCCATCACTGGAATTGGAGAAACCATGCAGTCAACTTGAGGCCTGCAGTATCCAGATGAATCACCCCTGATGGGTGTGACAGGAGGTCTGGACTGGGATCCAGTGTCCAAGGCAGACATAGTAAATTAAGCCATAGGAAGGGAAACCACACTTGCCTAGGCCAGTAAGGGGCAATGAGGATTACTCTGTTCTTCAACTGGAGAGCTTTCTGAAGAAACTTGGGACTAGAGGCAGGGGAGGATATGCAAAAAAGAAAACTGCTGGGCCAAACGTGGACTAGAGCATTTATCAGTGAGTGTTCCTGAGGGGGAATTAGAGCAAAGAACCTGCTGCATTTGTTGTTGAGAGGAGAAGTGGATAGATCACAGCATGGTTGATCCCATTTGTGGAAGATCATATTTGCCACTGATTGATTGAGAGACCACTCATGAAGCATCAGGATGGGCCTGCTGAATTTGTTTGCTAAGATGTTGGACTTCCCCCATATGCCCGCTGCTACAAGAAAGCGGTTGGAGGAGATCACCCACTACCAAACGCTCACTGATTCTCGGCACAAGGGGTAGAATCTGGTTCTCCCCTGTTTGTTGATGTATCAGACTATTGACATGTTGTCCATTTGAATAGCAATCATTCCTAGTGGAAGAGAGCTCTGAAGGGCCTGCAATGCTAGAAGAATCACTCTCATCTCTAGAACATTTATATGCAAATTGGGCTTTTCTGCGGACCACGAGTAATGCCCCCCTAAACTGTGAGGTGTCCATAGTCAACGTAGCAGTAGAGAGAAGAAGAACAACAGGATGCCATAGAGAAATCTCTTCAGAGTGTATCCACCAGAGCAGGGATGTTGACGAAAGGACCATTGCACTGCTGGAGTCCATTGGAAAATTCTCATATGAAGATGAGCAGTGGGTAGTAAAGTTATTGCACTAGCCATTGACCCTAATGCTTTGAGTACTATTTTTGCTGGGAGAAAAGGATGAGAAAGAACTTGTCTGATATGCGATTTCAATGTAAGAACTCTATTTTGAGGCAGAAGAGCTAGACAATTGACAGTGTCTAGATGACCCCCTATAAACTCCAGAATCAGAATCACATTTATTGGCCAAGTATGCACACGTACAAGGAATCTGACTCCGGTTTTGATGACTCTCCAAGTATAACCATAAGTATGATTATATACTGTATTTTGCACTTTTAAACTGTATTTTTGTTATATTGTTGATTTTGTTGTGACAGGAGAGTGCAGTTAGGGCTCATCTTCATAGGTTCATAGGTTCATAGATAAGTACTAAGCTAACTGCCCTTGCAAGCCATTTTAAGCCTAGCCAATTATCCCTTGTGAGACTCAAACCCTGCACCTTGTGTTTGTAAGGCAAACACCTTAACCATTAGGTCACCCTCCCACCCCTTTGATTGAAGGTTGCAGGCGGAGGGCTCAGTTTTGAGCTTTTTTATTGGTTAAATTGTTTAATTCAGTGTACTCACTGTTGCTACATAAGCCCTGCATTTGCATGCATTTGTGCTTGTTTTAACACAGCTCCACACAGTTAAGCTACCAGTATGTGTAGTGCACAATCATTCACTATTGTGCAGTGGAGGTAACCATTGATGGTTATAGATGCAAAAACGTCAGTAGATACATTTTCCCATAGTAGCTGCCTGTGATCCAGCCGAGAAGTCCTTAAATTGTGGTTAGCTTCTCAAAGAGCACCTCAGCTGTGCTTTTGCCCCTTAAGCAGTTTCAAAACCACCAAACCTACAATAGTCTTATACCATTTAGAGAACTACCCCTAGTATAGACCCTTTATAGCGCAGTCCATTAATATAGACCCTGCTTAGAGCACCCAGGTATATCACAACCCTCCATTTTCTCTCCCACTGTGAAAACAGGATTTAAACTAGCATTACGGATGGTCAGTTTCCCATCATTTCTCCTACTTGCCTGACTGACATGGATATCCTGAGGCAGTGTAGCAAATGCCTCATTTACATTGGCAGCCCTCTACTCCTAAGTCACCCAAGTACAATTTGAAAGAGGTGTATCTACATTAAGAACATTACATTACATCACAGAACCCACAGACATTGCCAACATACTGGCAGACGGGTTCAGTGCAAATTTCTCCCCTCCCTCCCCCCCAAAAGGAGAAATATCTATCCCACCAGAGTCTAGCCTCCCAAACATCTCAGATGCCCAGGTGAGAGCTACGCTCTCTAAAGCAAAAAACACAGCATCAATGGGACCGGATGGTGTCCCCGGCTGTGTGCTACACGAACTCAATGAGGAACTAAACCCACACATAAGGCTGCTGTTTAATCTTAGCCTTACTACAGGATACGTACCCAAAGAATGGCGTACGGCAACTGTGGTCCCACTCCACAAAGGCGGTGCTTCTACGGACCCTGGAAATTACCGCCCCATAAGCTTGATGAGCCTTGTCTGCAAAGCTATGGAGAGGATCATAATGGAACTCATAAATAAAGACATTGGGGACCTACAGACACTGGATCCTACCCAATTTGGCTTTGTCAAGGGCAGATCCTGCCTCTTGAACTTGGTCGACTTTTTCAAAACAGTCACTAAGGCCATTGATGGGGGTAAGGCAGTTCACACAGCCTACCTTGACCTAGCAAAAGCGTTCGACACAATACCCCACTCGGGCATCATAGAAAAGCTCACCAGCTTAGATGTAAACCCATATGTCACAAGATGGGTTGCAAACTGGCTCAAGGACAGAACACACAGGGTTAGAGTTGCTGGTGCCATGTCAGACTCTAAGCCAGTCACGGCGGTGTCCCACAGGGCTCAGTCCTGGGCCCCCTCTTGTTCGGCATTTATTTTTCTGAAGTGCAGGCAAACATAGGGGATTGTGGCTGACAAAATTTGCAGATGACTGCAAACTGGGCACCATAATTGACACTCCATCAGACACAGACATCCTCCAGAGAGGTCTCATAGAAATGGATAACTGGTGCCAGAGCCATGGCCTTAAGCTAAATGCCAAAAAATGTACAGTCATACCCTTTGGGAAAAACAAGGTAACCCCTAATTACCACATAGGTGGTAATCCATTAAACACAGAAGAAGTTATCAGGGACCTGGGGACCCAAGTTGACAGTAACCTCTCTTTTGACACTCACATTGCCAAAGTGGTTAGAAAGACCTTCTACATTGCCCACCTGATCATGAAGGGATTCACATCCAGATCAGGAGAGGTCATTGTACCCCTGTACTCTTCACTTATCAGACCAATGATTGAGTACAATGCCCCATTCGAATGTACCTTACCCGACACCTGCAGCAGTTGGAAAGACCCCAAAAGTTCCTCACCAAAAGGATAAAGGGGCTCAAACATATGTCATACGATGCCCGACTGAAGAAACTCCAGCTCTATTCAGTCGCATACCGTCTGCTCAGAGGTGATCTGTGCCTGACATATAAGGCCATGTCCAACCCGGAATTAATGGACATGCTCCACCTCAAAAAATCCAAATCCACCAGAGCCACGAGAGCAAGAGACTTAAACCTCAACACGGATATAAATAGGATGTGCTGGAGGGACAGATTCATCACCCAGAGACTCCCTACACTATGGAACAGAATCCCAGTCCATGTGAGGCAGAGCCCCTCACTGACTCTGTTCAAGAGAAATCTTGACGAGTGGATGGGAGATCATAGGTTTACCCCGGGAATCATCTCTGTGTCACTGCTGGACAGAGACACAGCAAACTAATGGGTATAGTATTCTCATCCTAAGAGGTGGTGAAAGCCACACACACTCTGGCTAGGCTTATAAATGCCCTAGGGCAGATAGCCTAGTATGAACCTATGAACCTATGAACCTAAGAATCTGCAATCCTTGCTCTCTTGCACACAGAACAGTAACACTGAACAGGTTGGCAGCTCACACACTACACATCCTTACCAAACCATGCTCTCAACACATAGACCATCATACACAGACGTACTCAGAAGAAACCTACCTAAACACCAGAGACCTACCAAACACAAACATGCTACACCTAATACAGCACCTACAGCATTCAATACACATAAAAACACAAGCAACAGTGTCTCACCAAATAAGCCCCTAAGGCAAAGCACATCTAAACCAAATTTTTAGTCATATGTGCCTCCATTGTGAGAGACACAGATGTCCCACTCACCAGGCTGGACAAGGAGAAGGTTATAGACAGCTGTATATTGGGTGCCAGGATCCATCAGATCACACATGCACTCAAGTCCCTCAACAACAAGTAGAGTTATGACTCCATCATAGTTGGTGTGAACAACTTGAGACATACCTCACTGGACTATATGAAGACAGACATGATTGAACTCTTTGAATATGTGCCCCAGGCAGGTATGTCCCTAGCCTTGAGCAGCATTCTACCCTCAGCTATGATGATACCACAATATAAACAAAAAATTATTGACTTCAACAGCTTGCTTAGTTTCTGTTGTCATTCTAAGGGGGTCCAGTTCCTGTCAGCCTGGGATGACATGGTTGATAGACCACGCTGCTTTGCTAGACATGGTCTTTACCTGTCACATCTAGGCTTTCAGTTACTGGCTAAGGCACTTGCTTCCCCTATAGTGCCTTTTTTTAGGCAAGGTCTCAAGAACAAAATTTTCGATGGAAGCACACCTCTCCCTGGAGGATGTTGAGATATGTGCAGTCATGGAAACTTGGTTCAGGGTCTCAGAGAGTACCCCAGCCTTGCAACACTGCAATGCCTTCCACACTTTCAGACTGCAAAAAGAACATGTGAGAAGCAAAGGAGGGGAAGTATCTATTTTTACCAAAGCAAATTATACCCTCCTAAGGGGGGGTCTATATTATAACATCAAAGTCTTACAACTTTGAATGTTGTAATAATATCGAACCCAGTAAAGCGAAACACCAGAAAACCGAACAGTCAAAATAGCAAATTTTTTTGCAGGGAAAAAATTTGCTGTTCCGATAAACATACACACAACACAAGCACACCAAAATAAATAATCTACACACACACACACTTAAACCCTACACTAAACCACACATACACCACTAGCTATCCACTTACCTTAACCCAACCCTAACCCTAAGGTCCATCACTACCACACACTCACCTTACCCGCTCCCTAACCCTAACTCACTTTCCCCACCCTAACCCTCATGTCCACACAATCGCACACTTACCTGACCCATGCCCTAACCCTAACTCACCTAACCCATGCCCAATCGCACACTCACCTTCGTTCGCACACTTACCTTAACCCGGTCTGTAACCTTCGCCCCACAGTCAAGGAAATAGCGAAGCTGCAGAAACATCCCACTGAATACTTTCCCTAGGTAAGTATTCTGTGTTCTGCAGCTTTGCTATTTTCAGCGTTCATTCTACTGGGTTCGATATTATAACATTCGAAATTGTAAGAATTTGATGTTATAATACAGACCCCCTATGGGGTGGCATAAATAATTTCCAAGCTCTTGTTCCCACAGATAACATAGACAACTATATTAATGCCCTGTATAAACACTTATACAAATGTATTGACACAGCTGTACCTGATAGGATCAAAACAATATCCTCAAGAAAAAAACAGCCACTCTGGTGGACATCTAGCATTAAAAATTTATACAACAAGAGGAAGAAGTTGCTGTCTAAGAATAAAAAAATAGAAGTCCCAGCACTGGAATAACACCCTCCTCCAAGAATAAAAAAGAGAGGTCCCAGCACTGTAAGAACACTCTCCTCTGCTTAAACAAACAAATAAGACAACTAGTAAAATCCTCTAAGGGCAACTCTAAAAAAAAATTAGCAACCATAGCTAAGAATAACCATAAGGCATTCTTCAGCTATATCTGTAACCTAAAAGGTAGACATGAGCTGAACTAGTTGTGGATGGCATCACACACACTTATTCTGCAAAAACAGCTAACCTATTAGCTGACAGGTTTGGTAAAAGTTTCACCCCGTCCCCTCCAAACAGTACACAAAGCATTCCCTCTACGTCTCCTCCACCTTACATTTCCAAAGAGCAAGTTATTAATGTTCTCGCTAAGGGCAAAAACATAGCCTCAATGGGACCAGATGGCATTCCATGTTGCATTTTAAATGGTCTAAAACATGAGTTAGCAACTCCATTAGATACTCTCTTCAACCACAGCCCGAGTACTGGTTTTGCCCCTGCTGAGTGGAAAACAGACCCAAAAGCTTAACCAGCCAGATCTGTAAGTCCATAGAATGAATCATCATGGACCTTATAAATAAGGATATAGGTTATCTCCAAATCCTTGATCTGACACAGTTTGGTTTTGTCAAAGGCAGGTCATGCCTGTTAAACCTGGTGGACTTCTTGAAAACATCACCAGAGCCACAGATGAAGGCAAATCTGTGCATACAGCCTCCCTTGACTTAGCCAAGGCCTTTCTCTCACAAACCAATGATAGGTGCCAAAGCCATGGACTCAAACTCAGTGCTAAAATTGCATTATTATCCCCTTTGGGAAAAACAATATCCCTGCAGACTGTTATATTAATAATAATACACTAAGTAACAACTCAGTAGTGAGAGACTTGGGAAAGCAAGTTGACTGTAGCCTAAACTTTGACCACCATATGTCTACTGTGGTAAGGAAAGCATTCTACATTGCATGCCTCATTAGCAAAGGCATTGCCTCAAGAGTGAAAAGGTCATAACTCCCCTCTGCTCAACCCACATCAAGCCAATAATTGAGTACAATGCTCCCTTTGGTATGTACCTTACCAGGCATCTGCAACAACTTGAGAGACTGCAGAGATTTATAACCAAGAAAATTCAGTGTCTCCAGCACATCTCATACATTGACAGACTGAAGTCACTGTCACTGTACTCAGTAACATACACACTACTTAGGGGGCACATGTGTCTGGCCTACAGAGCAATCTCAGATCAAAATCTAATGGAAAAGTTGCATATTCACAAGTGAAATGGGACAAGAGTCACCCACTTCAGGGACATTAACCTGGCCTGCAACATAAATAGGACCTGCTGGAGAGACAGATATGTCTGTCAGAGGTTGCCACTCCTCTGGAATAAGCTACCAATTCACATCAAACAGAAACCCCTCTATGTCCTTGTTTAAGCATAGCATGGATGACTGGATGGGAAACCAAAATTACTGCTGGGGATTTCACCTATGACCCACCTAGATATGGACAGTCTAGGCTAACTAAGATCTTGAGTTTTGACAGAATCCTTTATATTGGGTTTCACTAGTATTATATTGGTTACACACTGGTAGGCTTATAAAAACTTTTAGGTCAATAGCCACCTATGAATCAATATGCTACATAATCGACATACACACAGCAGTTAATCACACACCTAAGATAGAAAAAAAAAAGAATGTAAATATACATATGCATAAAAAGTGCAAAGTGCAACTCAGTGCAAGAAATGCTAAAATAAACACTGAAAAACAAGTATTAACAATATGTAAACAATATTTCAAGACCCTGGGAAGCCTGGGGGATAATGTTCCCAGCCTGATTAAGATGAATTAACTATTTATGAGTTTAATGGCCTGTGGGGAAAAAACTGTTCTTATATCTCCTTGTTTTGGTGTATATTAATCTATAATGCCTGGCCAGTAGAAGAAGTTTAAAAAGGTTTTGGCCTACACGTGAAGGGTCGGTTATGATTTTCCATGCCTGTTTCATGACTCTGGAATAGTACAGGTCCTGTAAGAAGGGCAGACTGGCACAAATGATATTTTCAGCAGACCTGACTATACATTGTAGCCTGTCTTTGTCATGTTTAGTCACTGATCCAGACACAGTGTTTTGGATGAACTGAGAATAGACTCAATGACTGCTGTGTGGAACTGAATCAGCAGCTCCTCTGGAAGGTTGAACTTCCCCAGCTGTCACAGGAAGTACATTCACTGTTGCGGCTTTTTCATAATGGAACCTAAGTTGGTCTCCCATTTCAAGTGTCGGGAGATTATGGATCCCAAAAACGTGAAGGTTTCCACAACTGGCACAGCAGTATTAAGTATGAAGGTGGGGGTAATATTTTAGGAACTCTCATAAAGTCCACTGTCATCTCCACAGTTTTGAAAGTGTTTAGCTCCAGATTGTTCTGACTACACCAAAGGGCAAGCTACAAAACCTCCTGTCTGCATGCAGACGCATCACCATTCCTGATGAGCCCAATGGTGGTTGTGTTGTCCGCATATTGGATAAATTTATTAGAGGTGCAGTCATTTGTGTCGAGGGAGAAGAGCAGTGGGGAGAGTACACATCTCTGGGGGATGTCTGTGTTTACTGTGCAATAGCTAGATGTAAGTTTCCCCAGTTTCATCTGCTGTTTCCTATTGGTCAAAATATTGGTGATCCATTGACAGATGGAGGCAATGAATGAAAGCTGGGTAAGTTTCAGGTGGAGGAATTCTGGGATTATTGTATTTAATGCACAGCTGAAGTCCAAAAACAGAATCCCTGCATATGTCCCTGGGTTGTCAAGATGTCGCAGGACATAGTGCAGACCCATACTGACTGCACCATCCACTGACTGGTTTTCTTGATAAGCAAACTGAAAGGGGTCTAACAAGGGGAGTATCCCTTTGGATGCTACAATATAAACAAAAAATGATTGACTTCAACAATTGGCTTAGTTTCTGTTGTCATTCTATGGGGGTCCAGTTCCTGTCAGCCTGGGTTGACATGGTTGGTATGCTTTGCAGGACATGGTCTTTACCTATCACCTCTAGGGTTTCAGTTACTGGCTAAGGCACTTGCCACCCCCATAGTGCCTTTTTTAGGCAAGGTCTCAAGAACAATATTTTCAATGTGAAAATATCACTCACAAATAAATTAAAGGCTATGTTGCTAAATGCTAGGAATTTAAATCAGAAACTGCACTCTCTGGAAGCACTCTTCTCCCTGGAGGATGTTGAAATCTGTGCAGTCACAGAAACTTGGCTCAGGATCTCAGAGAGTACCCCAGCCTTGCAAGGCTAGAATGCCTTCCACACTTTCAAACTACAAAAAGAACATGTGAGAACCAAAGGAGGAGTATCTATCTTCATCAAATATAAACACACATCTAGACTGGTTAGACAGGAAAACTCCATGGAGTTACTCCAACTTCAACTAATTGTGGGTAGGATCCCCCCTTAAAGTCATCGTTAGCTCTATGCCCCCATCAATGAACCATGATACCAACGCTCCTTTTTTGGACCTATTTGAGTCAATCAAATTACAACCAAACACTCTAGTCATGGGCAATTTTTAACTATCCCTCCATTGACTGGGGAACTTATATGAGTGCCAACATGCTCGCACAAAGGTTCCTGGACTTTTGTTAACACTAATGCCCTGCATCAAATAGAATGTAACCCCACAGGGGGCTCAAATATTCTCAACATGGTCCTCAACAACATAGGTCACCACTGCACCACCGCAAGTATAGTACCCTCACTTGGTAAATCTATCACAAATCAGTCACATTTGAAGTAGCAATAACACCTGAACCCCTCTTAGGTGAAATCAGGTTAAAAAATTTCACCAAAGCAAATTATACCCTCCAAATGGATGGCATAAATAATTTCCAAGCTCTTGTTCCCACAGAGAGCATAGACAACTATATTAAGGTATACACAAATGCCCTGTATAAACATTTACAGAAATGTATTGACACAGCTGTACCTAACAGGATCAAAACAAGATTCTCAAGAAAAAACAAGCCTCCCTGGTAAACATCTTGCATGAATAATTTATACAACAAGAGGAAGAAGTTGCTGTCTAAGAATAAAAAAGAGTGGTCTCAGCAATGGAAAACACCCTCCTCTCCTTGAACAAATAAATAAGATAACTTGTAAAATCCTCTAAGGGCAACTTCGAAAAAAAAATTAGCAACCATAGGAAAGGATAACCATAAGACATTCTTCAGCTATATCCGTAACCTAAAAGGTAGGACCCAGACATGTGCTGAACTAGCTGTGGATGGCATCAGACACACTTATTCGGCAAAAATAGCTATCCTATTAGCTGACAGATTTGGCAAAAATCCCCCCATCCCCTCCAAACAGTACACAAAGCATTCCCTCTGCATCTCCTCTACCTTGTATCTCCAAAGAGCAAGTCATTAATGCTCTCTCCAAGGCCAAAAACACAGCCTCTATGGGAACAGATGGCATTCCAGGTTGCATTTTAAATGGTGTAAAGCACAAGATAGCAACTCCATTAGATACTGTTCTAGTCATAAATAAATAACATTAAGAATTTACCTTATATGCCTTCAGTCAGGAACAACACCAGGATGTGCAAACAGAGATTTTATTCTTACAACACTGGGAGACAGTTTTCTTAGCCGATGTTAAAATAGACTCTCTGAAGAGAGACAGACTACATCCTTTATACATTTTCTTATCAAAACTGGTCATGCAGTTTTATTATGTTACAATGACTCTAGCTAATAGAAAACTTTGCAAATGTCCTTATCCCTTGTGATTTTCGCCACTGACTTCACGTGAACACCTTTCTATACATGATCCACCTGCTTCCAAGGGGTCTTGTTTCTGACCTTGAATGTTTCAAACCTTCCCTAGCAACAATGCACTCCTGGCCTGCAGGAATCAGGCTAACACATTTCTTTATGCAGTAACTAACATGCCTCAACTTCATGCAACACTTTCTTTTACTTTTTTTTCTTGTTACATATTAAAAAAATGCAGTTTAGGTTACAGTAATAACATTAGCTCATGAAGTTGTATTTTTCCCAGCCCTGCATACAAATTATATTTGTTTTTTTAACAATCATATTATAGCATCATTAATAAACTGAAATTAGTATATATTTTAATAGCTAATCTTGTCCCATAACAATACTCTTTTCAGCCACAGCCTGAGTACTGGTTTCTCCCTGTTGGGTGGAAAACAGATCCATAAGCTTAACCAGCCTGGTCTATAAAGCCATGAAACGAATCATTATGGACCTTATAAATAAGGATATAGGTGATCTCCAAACACTTGGTCCAACACAGTTTGATATTGTCAAAGGCATGTCATGCCTGTTAAACCTGTTGGACTTCTTTAAAACATCACTAAAGCCACTGACGAAAGCAAATCTGTGCATAGAGCCTACCTTCACTTAGCCAAGGTATTTGACACAATCCCACATGCAGGCATCATTGATAAACTCCCCCACTTGAATATCAGAGAGTTTCAAAAGTAGTATGGGCAACATGTCTTATAAAAAAGAATCTACAGTTGTATTTAGATATGTTACCTATATACGTAACTCCATACGCATTACAGAAGGAGTCATTACTGGGCACATTATGGGTGCTGCGAAGAGCACTTCTGGCTGACATCAAAGACTGAAACAATACTAATTTCATGAACTTTAATCGTACTTTGACTTATGAATAGGATCCATTCCGGTAATGGTATTAAAAATGCAGAAGACTCAGAGAAATTTAAAAAAAAAATTTATATCAACCCTTATGTCATCAGATGGGTTTCCTAACTGGATCACTAAAAGATCACACTTAGTCAAAGTTGGGGACTTTACCTCAACCAGCAGACCTGTCACCAGTGGGGACTTCACAGGGGTCAGTGCTGGACCCCCTATCATTTGGAATATACTTCTCAGATGTTCAGGACAAAATAGAGGGACTGTGGTTGATTAAGTTTTCTGATGACTGCAAATTAGGTGCAGTTACTGAAACCCCAAACAATGTCAATATACTTCATGAGGGACTTACCCAAACTAATGACTGGTGCCAAAGCCATGAACTCAATGCATTTTTAGCACTGAGTATATCATCCCCTCTGGGAAAAACAATATCCCTGCAGACTATCATAGTAATAATAATACACTAAGTAACAACTCAATAGTGAGAGACTTTGGAATGCAAATTGACTGTAGCCTAAACTTTGACCACCTTGTGTCTACTGTGGTAAGGAAAGCATTCTACGTTGCATGTCTCATTAGTAAAGACATTGCCTCAAGAGCAAAAGACATCATAACTCCCCTGTAGTCAACCCTCATCAGGCCAGTAATTGAGTACAATGCTCCCTTATGTACCTTACGAGGCACCTGCAACAACTTGAAAGACCACAGACCACAGAGACCACAGAGATTTCTAACCAAGAAAATTCAGTGTATCCAGCACATGCCATACATTGACAGACTTAAGACACTGTCACTGTACTCAGTAGCATCCACACTACTTACAGGACACTTGTGCCTGGCCTACAGAGCAATCTTAGATCCAAATTTAATGGAAAAGTTGCACATTTGCAAGTCAAATAGGACAAAGGTCACCCCCTCCAGGGACATTAACCTGGCCTGTGACATAAATAGTACCTGCTGGAGAGACAGATATGTCTGTCAGAGGATGCCACTCCTCTGGAATACCAATTCACATCAAACAGAAACCCCTTTATGACCCTGTTTAAGTGTAGCCTGGATGACTGGATAGGAAACCAAAGTTACTGTTGGGGATTTCACCTATGACTCGAGTTTTGTCAGTATCTTTTATATTGGCAAAACAGTGTAAGAAATGTCTCTGTGTGGAAGATTTTCAGTCCATATATCTCTAGTTAATCACTATATTAATCAGATCAGACAGA
This sequence comes from Protopterus annectens, assembly GCF_019279795.1. Taxonomy (NCBI): domain Eukaryota; kingdom Metazoa; phylum Chordata; order Ceratodontiformes; family Protopteridae; genus Protopterus; species Protopterus annectens. The sequence continues at coordinate 763,542,457 of NC_056739.1, read as the reverse complement.
AGTAGAAAAAGTAGCGAACTTAAACTCATCTTAAGTAAAAAAAAAAAATAATAAAAAATATATAATTGTACAGAATTACTAAGTATTCAAAAGTAATCCAAGTAAGCAGGCAGTCTGTTTCTAGTTGAAAATCCTTTATTAAGCACACAGACAAGCGAACCAAGTAAAACAAAAATAGAGTAATAGTTTCCTCACAAGCTTTTTATATATATATATATATATATATATATATATATATATATATATATATATATATATATACTTTTTATCAGGCAAGGGAGTGGTTTATTATGCTGTAAAACAAAGTGTTATTGGTACACATGTTAAATTCACATCCCTTCCCCCATCAGTGTGACATTCAAGCTAGTCCTGCCCTACTTAGTAGCTTTCATAATAATATAGCCCTTATGTACTTTAAATAAAATTTATAATGATGTGGTACCTCTTATTTAACCAGATTATTAAGTCTGTGATTTTTATCCAAGACAATATACTACATGGCTGGAAATATATCAACCTTAGTCCATTTGGCAATCAAAAATATATATAAATGTATACATATACACTTTGCATGCAAAAAAATGAATTGTAAAACTCATATTCTATTTTCATAACCTATTGTTAACAAAGATCGCTTTCATCCTTCTAGACTTCTTCAGGTCTGTGTACAAGAACCCTAAAAACTGTCTATAAAAGTATATATAATTGTATAATTAGTTAGTATTGTTATTGCACATCATTTTTGAATAAAGTTAAAAAAAGAGAACCAGAAAAAGAAAAAAAGAAAAAAATGTATGATGATGGAAACAAAATATACACTTAAATTATAACTGATTTAAAATTATATTTAAAACCAACTGGTAGAATAAAATAAAATAGAATTAGTCATGTAAACAATGTGGCAATTTTCTAAGTTACAGTGCACTTTTATTTGAACAGTAATAGTTTAGTCTAGGCTTCCTAAAAGAGTTCAGCTTTAATTCCCACATGAGTTCATGTTTCTCCAGAATATTCAGGATGTTTCCTTCAAGATCACACATGTCTATGTGATCCAGGATCTGGAACTTAAAACCTGTGTGTCTTTTATGAAGAGAAAGGTATTTGGCTAGTGCATTATGTTTACATCCAGAGCAAATTTCTGACAAATGACATGAAATCCTATGCTTGAGTTTATTTACAGTCTTGCCCACATAGAATGCATCACATTCATTGCACTGTGCCCTGTAAATTACTTTTGTAGTGTTACAGTCACCCCCTGCACTGGTCTTAATGATTTTCTTTAAATAAGGGGAATAAAAACTATCACCTTGCTGTATAAATATACAAAATGTACAATTAGTGCATATTATTATATTATATTATTTTTATATTGGGTTTCTCTGTTATTATATTGGGTACACATGGGTAGGCTTATAAAGACCTTTAGGTCAACAGCCACCTATGAACCTATAAGTTATATAATCGACCTACACACAACCGTTAACCACGCACCTGAGATTAAAAAAAAGAGAATATAAATATACATATGTATAAAAAGTGCAAAGTGCAACTCAGTGCAAGAAATGCTGAAATAAACACTGAAAATAAGTATTAACAATATGTAAACAATATTTCAAGACTATGGGAGGCCTAGGGAATAGGGTTCCCAGCCTGATTAAGCTGAATTAACCATTTATGAGCTTGATGGCCAGTGGGGAAAAACAGTTCTTATATAATCTGCTTGTTTTGGCGTATATTAATCTATAATGCCTGGCCAATGGAAGAAGTTTAAAAAGGTTGTGGCCTGCATGTGAAGGGCTGGTTATGATTTTCTATGCCTGTTTCATGACTCTGGAATAGTACAGGTCCTGTAAGGAGGGCAGACTGGCACCAATGATATTTTCAGCAGACCTGACTATACGTTGTAGCCTGTTTTTGTCATGTTTAGTCATTGACCCAAACCACAGTGTTTTGAATGAGCTGAGAACAGACTCAATGACTGCTGTGTGGAACTGAATCAGCGGCTCTCCTGGAAGGCTGAACTTTCTCAGCTGTCACAGGAAGTACATTCACTGTTGTGCCTTTTTTTATAATGTACCCTACATTGGTCTCCCATTTCTAGTGTCGGGAGATTATGGATCCCAGAAACACAAAGGTTTCCACAACTGACACAGCAGTATTAAGTATGAAGAGAGGGGATAATATTGTCGGATTCCCTAAAGTCTACTGTAATCTCCACAGTTTTGAAAGTGTTTAGCTTCAGATTGTTCTGACAACACCAAAGGGCCAGCTGCTCAACCTTCTGTCTGCATGCAGACTCACCACCATTCCTGATGAGCCTAATGGTGGTTGTGTCATCCATACATATTTGATACATTTGACAGAGGTGTCCTTAGAGGTGCAGTCATTAGTGTTGAGGGAGAAGAGCAGTGGGGAGAGCACACATCTCTGGGGGACGCTTGTGTTGATTGTGCAATAGCTAGATGTAAGTTTCCCCAGTTTAACCTGCTGTTTCCTATTGGTCAAAATATTGCTGATCCATTGACAGATAGAGGCAGTGATTGAACGCTGAGTGAGTTTCAGGTGGAGGAATTCCAGGATTACTGTATTTAATGCAGAGAGATATTTATTCCAAAAATAGAATCCCTGCATATGTCCCTGGGTTGTCAAGATGTTACAGGATATAGTGCAGACCCATACTGACTGCCTCATCCACTGACCAGTTATCTTGATAAGCAAACTGAAAGAGGTCTATCAAGGGAGCTATAATGTCCTTCAGGTAAGCTAACACCATCTCTCAAAGGTCTTCATGACCACAGATGTCAGATCAACAGGCCTGTAGATATTCATTCCTGTTATACTAGCGTTTTGAGGAAATGGAATTATTGTGGCTTGTTTGAAGCATAAGGGAACTTCATGCAGCACTAATGATGTGTTGAAAATCCTAGTAAAGATTTCAGATGGCTGAAGTTGTGTCTTCACTAGACTGATCATAATTCACAGAGAGAGAGATAATTGGAGAAATTGATACCTGGCTCTTTGCAGAAGATGCCTGGTCAGAGTGGTAAGAAACCAGTCATATAAGTAAGGAAACACTCTGAATCTGAGCAGTCTTAGATGAGCTGCTATCACTGCCATGCATTTGGTGAACACCCTAGGGGCTGTGATGAGACCAAAGTGCAGAACTCTGAACTAATAATGACTGGCTCCCAGCTGGAAACGTAGTTATCTATGAGACCACCTATTCATTTTGATGTGTCAGTGCACGTCTTGAAGATGGATAGAGCACATCCAATCATCCTTCTGTAGGAGAGGTAGAATGGTTTGTATCATGACCATCCAGAAGTTGGAATTCTTTACAAACTGGTTCAGATAACTGAGATCCAAAATGGATCTCAGGTCCCCTGGTTTCTTTGGCACTAAAAAGAACTTTGAGTAAATTCAGAATCCTCTTTGGTCTAGGGGGCTCTCTTGGATGACTCTTTTGTCCAGCAGTTTTTGAATCTCTAGGGCTGCTAACTCCCTCTGATTGGGTGGAATATTAGGAAGATATTTTCTTTTCCTTTGGAGAACTTGGAGAAAGAGAATGAAATATCCTTTGGATATTATCCATTTCACCCATGAATCTTCTGTGATGGCTATCCAGGTTTTTAGGTGCAAGGACAAGTTCCCCCCAACTGCCTCCAGAGATGGACAGTTCTGAAAGGATCTGTCAGAGAAAGAATCTCAAGACCCTCAATTCTGTGGACTCTCTCTGCCAAGTTGACATTGTTGTCCATTGAAGTCATTCCCACCTCTGCCTCTGGAAAAAAAAAATCTGTGCATGACTCCTTAAAATTTGCAGAACCACAACTTCTAACCACCACACTGATTCCTAGAAAAGTGTCTCTGTGGGGCAGAAAAGAAGATTGAAATGGCAAACAAGGTCTTTCCATCCTTTTCCCTGTGGAAGAGTGTCTCTTACTGTTGGACAAATAAATAAGATCTATCAAAAAGACCATTGATGAATGATGCCTTGAAGAGCTCTGCAAAATTGCACAGTCTCATCCAGGCATTTCTCCTAATGGCTATGCCTGAACTGACAGCTCATGAGTAATCTTCAGCTGTATGTGAGATTGACCCCATAGACACATCAATAATGGATTGCAGAATGGCCATCATGAGGAAAAGGACTTCTGTTACTCTGTGGACATGGACCCAGGGGTAGAGTTAGAGAGTTCCTTGACTAAGTCCCTCTGTGATCTAGTGAAATGTACCAGATAATTCAGTGACTGGAAGGCCAAGGTTACAGACACATGCACTTGCTTCTCAAACCTATCCAACACCCTAGACTCCCTATAAGGGTGATGAGGAGCTTTGTTCAGCCAGCTCCTTTTTAGTGGCTGCCACAGCCACCATGGCATCTGTAGGGATTTCCTTGGTCCAGTGTTGTCTGCCATGCGGTTCTCAAGATCTTGTCTGGACATTTGGGGATTGGTTCTATGGAGCCCAATTCCCTTCATGCTCTGCAGGAGGCAAGGTCTATAAACTCATCTACACGCGGTGTAACGCAAGACATAGATGGTCCAGACCCAAAAGTTTCCAAGAACACCTTATTCCTCCTGGGAAGGGGTTTGGGAAGACCAACCACCCTTCTGATGAAGGATAAGATATCTCCAAACAAAGAGAGAAAAAAATACTGGATTCAGAGCAATGAGGTTAAAAATTATTAAACCACAGCGATCACAGGACAAAAAAAGGTTTATTACATGAAGCGCTTTTCGTCTGTGATAGTACACAGACTTCCTCAGACAATACACAATTTAAAAAGGCAGCTTAAGTAGTACAACAGTACTGATTCGAAGGCCATGGGCCAATCAAACAGAATTATGACCATATGTAGAATTTAAAAACATACACACAATAATCACACTAAATCAAATAACATTATGAGTAGTGTTAATAATAAAATGCTAGAAAACAGGAAGTATCCTGCACCTAGTCACTCAAGCGGAGACCAAATACTGCCTAAATAGAAATAATAAAATACATAAAGTATGTAAAAATACATAAAGTATATAAAAACACTAAAAAGCATAGTTATCTGGACAAATTCCTTAATTTAAGGAGGCTGCTAATAGAGCAACCTACATTAAGACCTGGTAAAACGTAGGCATTTAATCTAATCTGCCAACGTAATTCTGATGCTTCCAGTAGTAAATGTAAGGGAGCCCCTCTCATGGTGTCATGCAACTGATCAATTACCATGTATCTAAAATGGTGGCCCTCATGCTGGGTGATATGCTTAGCAAGGGCATTTTCCTGTTTGGCTTTGCTGATTGCATATTGATGTTCGTAGATCCGGTCTCTTAATCTATGCTCAGTTTTGCCAACATAAAATCCTGTGCATTTTTGGCATAAGGCTAAATAAACCACCATTCTGGAATTGCAAGTGCATCTACATCGGATGTCAAATCTGGTGTTGTTAATCTTAAATCTATTAGATTCAAGTATATACCGACACTGGTTACAGTTTTGGCATTTGAACATACCAGGGGTTCGACTACATTTCACCTCTGGTTGTTCTAATAGACCTTTCAGATTTTTACCTCTTCTATATATAACTTCAGGTCTGTCACCCACTTTATTCAGAATTGAATGGTTAGAACGAAACATATTCCAATTCTTAATAATGATATTCATAATAAACCTGCTGGTAGGGCAGTATGTAAGAATTAATTTGGTGTTATTCACATGAAATGAATTTACTTCACCCACAGGTTCTGACCTAAACTCGAGTTCACATATTGGGGCGGTATTAAGTATAGGTCGATACATCCCTCTTAGTCCTTTGTTAGTAACTTCCTTAACTAAATTGTCCAGCAAGTTTAATGGGTAGCCTCTATGTAAAAACATGTTATTAAGTAAATTACATTCCTTAAGAAAGTCATCGTCTAAGCTAACCATCCGAGCTGCTCGTACGAGCTGGCCCTTAACTACTGACCTTTTTTGGTAACTCGGGTGGCAGCTACTGAAATGAAGGAATGAATTAGAGTGTGTTGGCTTCCTGTATATACTTGCTACATATTTGTTAAGAGCTTCGTTTTTCACCAACCATACATCTAGGTAAGCTATCGCCTCAGTGTTAAAAGTGGAAGTAAAGGATAAAAAATCGGTTGACTTATTAAATTGGTCTAGTAATAATACACTGTCAGTTTCTCCACCCTCTAGTAGGATGAAGATATCATCCAGGTACCGGGTGTAATACTTGATCTTGGACACTAATGATGAGTTATTAAGTACATTCTCCCTTTCCCAGTAAGACATCACAATATTAGCCAAACTGGCCCCACATGGCGACCCCATGGCCACCCCGATTTTTTGGAGGTAGAAATTCTCTCCCAATATAAAATAATTATTATATAGGATCATATCCAATAATTCAATAACAAGTGATATTTCATGTGGTGGGGCACCCTTGCTTTTAAGAAAAAAGGCTACCCAGTCAATAGCTATTTGTAAAGGTATACACGTATATAAATCTTTGACGTCTATTGTCAAGAAGTTATACTCTTTACTGAATGTGATCTCATTTATTTTAGCTAGAAAAGACCAGGAGTCTTTATATATTTGCTCTTCATCCTTCAGATATTTTTGTAATATTGTATCTACCAGTTTGGCACAAGGGTATGTAGGGGATCCACGCCCATCAACTAGAGGACGCATGGGTGGGTTGAGGAGGTCCTTATGTATCTTTACATTTCTACCTCCAAAAAATCGGGGTGGCCATGGGGTCGCCATGTGGGGCCAGTTTGGCTAATATTGAGATGCCTTACTGGGAAAGGGAGAATGTACTTAATAACTCATCATTAGTGTCCAAGATCAAGTATTACACCCGGTACCTGGATGATATCTTCATCCTACTAGAGGGTGGAGAAACTGACAGTGTATTATTACTAGACCAATTTAATAAGTCAACCGATTTTTTATCCTTTACTTCCACTTTTAACACTGAGGCGATAGCTTACCTAGATGTATGGTTGGTGAAAAACGAAGCTCTTAACAAATATGTAGCAAGTATATACAGGAAGCCAACACACTCTAATTCATTCCTTCACTTCAGTAGCTGCCACCTGAGTTACCAAAAAAGGTCAGTAGTTAAGGGCCAGCTCGTACGAGCAGCTCGGATGGTTAGCTTAGACGATGACTTTCTTAAGGAATGTAATTTACTTAAGAACATGTTTTTACATAGAGGCTACCCATTAAACTTGCTGGACAATTTAGTTAAGGAAGTTACTAACAAAACACTAAGAGGGATGTATCGACCTATACTTAATACCGCCCCAATATGTGAACTCGAGTTTAGGTCAGAACCTGTGGGTGAAGTAAATTCATTTCATCTGAATAACACCAAATTAATTCTTACATACTGCCCTACCAGCAGGTTTATTATGGACATCATTATTAAGAATTGGAATATGTTTCGTTCTAACCATTCAATTCTGAATAAAGTGGGTGACAGACCTGAAGTTATATATAGAAGAGGTAAAACTCTGAAAGGTCTATTAGAACAACCAGAGGTGAAATGTAGTCGAACCCCTGGTATGTTCAAATGCCAAAACTGTAACCAGTGTCGGTATATACTTGAATCTAATAGATTTAAGATTAACAACACCAGATTTGACATCCGATGTAGATGCACTTGCAATTCCAGAATGGTGGTTTATTTAGCCTTATGCCAAAAATGCACAGGATTTTATGTTGGCAAAACTGAGCGTAGATTAAGAGACCGGATCTACGAACATCAATATGCAATCAGCAAAGCCAAACAGGAAAATGCCCTTGCTAAGCATATCACCCAGCATGAGGGCCACCATTTTAGATACATGGTAATTGATCAGTTGCATGACACCATGAGAGGGGCTCCCTTACATTTACTACTGGAAGCATCAGAATTACGTTGGCAGATTAGATTAAATGCCTACATTTTACCAGGTCTTAATGAAGGTTGCTCTATTAGCAGCCTCCTTAAATTAAGGAATTTGTCCAGATAACTATGCTTTTTAGTGTTTTTATATACTTTATGTATTTTTACATACTTTATGTATTTTATTATTTCTATTTAGGCAGTATTTGGTCTCCGCTTGAGTGACTAGGTGCAGGATACTTCCTGTTTTCTAGCATTTTATTATTAACACTACTCATAATGTTATTTGATTTAGTGTGATTATTGTGTGTATGTTTTTAAATTCTACATATGGTCATAATTCTGTTTGATTGGCCCATGGCCTTCGAATCAGTACTGTTGTACTACTTAAGCTGCCTTTTTAAATTGTGTATTGTCTGAGGAAGTCTGTGTACTATCACAGACGAAAAGCGCTTCATGTAATAAACCTTTTTTTGTCCTGTGATCGCTGTGGTTTAATAATTTTTAACCTCATTGCTCTGAATCCGGTATTTTTTCTCAGTTTGTGCTAGTTTGAGTTTATATGTCTCCAAACAAGACATCTTCAGGTGGAGATCTAGGAGAACCTCCCCCTTCATCAAAATCTGTGTCATCTGTAAGGGATTCTTTTGGGGAATCTAAGTGCCTCCTCTTGCATGACCTCTTCCAAGGAACCTCTTCAGCAGGATGCATTGGGGAGGTGTCAGAAGAATCATGGAGTTCTCTGAATGGAACTGCTTGGAAGCTCATCTGGGCTGGCTGTCCCTGAGGTGCAGCATGAGTAGACTCAGACACAGAATCTGAAGAGGGAGCAGGAAATGGATCCAAAGAAGCTAGAGTCGAAACTACTTTGAGATGCAAGATGGCTCCACCACTTCAAAGGCCGAAGGACTAGGAGAAGCTGAGGACAATCCCACCAGAGCTGAGACTCTCAGAGCAGACAATCCAAGGCCTTCCCTGACTCTCTGCTCTGTAGGTATAGTCAGAGCTGAGCTGTCCAATGCCGAAGCTCCAAGAGGAAGCAACAGCTCTGAAAGCTTCTGAGTCAAGGTCAGCCCCTCAGATCTGAAGCTGACACATCAGTTCAGAGAACCATCATGTTCCAAAGGGGTAGGAGCCAATCAGATCAGGGAAGCTGCCAGAGTTTAAGACAGAAGAATCTTTGGATTTGATGGTTCGACTCTCAGGGATCTCGAATCTGAGGGCTCTGAAATGACATGTTGGATCAGAGAAGGAGCAACCACAACCTAGAAAGAAGGTTTCAAGGCTCATGTATCTGATGGGAGATGGAGCCAACAGGACCCCCATCTAGATTTGTGTTCTGAAGAATTTTCTTATCATCCCATTCACCTCTGACTTGGAAACACTTTGAGAAGACATAACAGAGGAAGAAGTGGATGGGGGCCTGAATGACTTTTTGGGCATCTCCTGGAGAAAAGGAGATCTCAACCTTGGGAATACCATCTGCAGTGAAAATCTCAGAGTATGGAGCCAAGGAGATTTGGTAGCATTAGGGGATGGATCTGAAGACTTTAGATTTGAGCTATTAGAACCCTTGCTGAGAGGCTCAGAATAAGGTGTGGATTGAGGAGACCATTTAGGAGAGCGTTTTCCTTGTTCCCTGGACTCCTTAGATTTTGTGATGGAGTTTGAGCCTCTGAAGAAGTAGCAGAGGCTGGAAGCAGGCCTTTCAGAATCAATTTATTTCTTTTGTTGCTAATGGTCCTAGAATTAAAGGCTGCACAAATGGATCAGAAGATGTCCAAGTGTGCTGGACCCAGTACACGCACTCCCTGTGGGCATAAGAGTTAGGAATCTTATGCCCATAGGAAGTGCACTTTTTGAACCCAGTAGGCTTATCGGCCATACTGCCAAAAAAAGAACAAAGCATCCCTTTTGTTTTGTTTTGTTTTTTCCTTACCAAGAAAAGAGAAAAAGAAAAGGCCTCAATACCAACAATGGTATGCAGAGAATTACATTAAGATAAGGTAAAAGAGGGTAAGGAACTATCAGCAATGATATTAAAGATTACCTTAAAATTGGTAATAAAAAAGGTTTAGAATAGTTTAGAGGGACAAGGGAAATACTATGAGCTATTGTTTAAAGAAAAAGGAGAGAAAGGAAAACAAATATAATTCTATTCAGTCACGAAACCTAAACAGGAACTCGAGAAATCACAATCCCGTCCAATCTTGAAGAGTGGCAAACAAGATCTGAGGTAATACACTGGTCAAGGGCATGATGGGTACAGAAGGAGCTCAAGAGTCAGGTCTTAGAATCTAAAGAAATTGGCAGAGTCATTTTCAAGGACTGGATCTGAACCCATTCATGGATGAATGAATGAAATGACAACATGAAATCGCCCATTGCCGGACTCTCATATACTCTTAACAGAAGGGGTAATACCTGGTTCCTTCCTGTTTGTTCATGTAATAAATAGCAGACACGCTATCCATTTGGATAGAGATCACACCAAAGAGGAGAGAATCCTGATAGGGCTGTAACACTAGCATGACTGCTCTTATTTCCAGAATATTGATGCCAAGACTGGCTTCTGTTTGAGACAACATGCCCTGACTGTCCCTCCAGATAAGGCCCCCACTGCACCCCTACTGGAGGACATTTGAGGTCACCCTGGCCTATGAGGAAGAATGAAATTACATCCTTGAAGAAGATGAGAACTTATCCACTGCTGTATGTAATCTCTGCAGTGTTTGTGAGGATAACCAAATAGAACATTGATTGCTTCCTGATAGATCATTGGACCACCAGGGTCCACTGAAAGACTTGCATATAGATCCTAGCTATCAGTACCAAGGTAATGGAGGGAGTCATGGAGCCTAAAAGGTGAAGAATTATCTTAGCATGTGACTTCCAGTAGACAAGATTTGTTGAACTTGGTGGTGGATGGATGAGATCTGTACTTGTGGGAATTTGTCAATCAGAGATTTTATGTCTAAAAGTGCCCTTATAAATTCTAGAAATTGTGTTGGCTCTAGTTTGGATTTTTGTAAGTTGACTGCTGTTCCCAATAAGTAGATCTCTGAAAGGTGCAATGATGAGCCAGTTGTCCAAGTAGAGAAACACTATGATGAGCCAGTTATCCAAATAGGGGAACACTCAGAATCCCAGCAATCATAGTTAAGCTGCCACTACTGTCATACATTTGGTAAACACACAGAAGGCTGTGGGCAGAGTTCTGAATTGGAAATGACTGGGTCCCAGCTGAAAAGAGAGTGATTTCCTGGAGGGCCTATCCATCTTTATGTGGTAGTAAGCATTTTTGAGATCCATGGAGCACATCCAGTCATTTCTCCTCAGCAATAGAAGAACTGACTAAACTATAATTATCCAGAATTATGTCTGTTTTACAAACCTGTTTAAGTGGCTTAGGTCCATGATTCACTTAAGTCCCTGTTTTTCTTTAGCACTAAAAAGAATCTTGAGTAAATTCTGGTATCCTCTCTAGTCTGGTGGGACCTTCTGGATGACTTGATTGGTTAAAAGCTTTTCTATCACTGACATGGTTTCTCTTCTTTGTAAAGGTAGAACATTGGGAATATTTCTTGAATATAATAGAGAGGAATGAAAGGGAGTAAAACAGCCTGTAGAAATAATGCTCTGCACCCACTTTTCTGGAGTCATGGACATCCAAATCAGAGGATATAGAAATAAGCTCCCACTTACTGCATCCAGAGACTGACAGTCGAGAAACCATTCAAGAGCTCTTTAAAGGCTTCTCAGAGAATGGCCATCTGAAGTCTTCATTTTGTGAGCCACCTCTGCCTCTTGGGAAAAAGATCCAAAGATCTTGGATTCAATTTTAACCTGTTAGACTTGGAGCAGACTTTGCAGCTCAGGGACTCAGACAGCTCAGAAAGGTCAGCGACCAACTTTGACAGAGAACTTGCTGGGGTCGTTGAAATATGTAGTCTTGGCTCTAATACAGATCTACTGTAGGCAAGAGTTGGATACAAGAGGTCTAAGCTCAGAGGTCAGATTGAAGAAGGAGCCATCATGAAGTGATGTGCAAAAATGGTCATATCAGATCCAACAGTGGTTGGAGATGGGAGTACCCCCACTGGATCTGGCTCCAAAGAAAATGCAGAATCCTCTCCAAATCTGCTGCTGTAAAAAATATCTAACTGACCTAAAGGGTGAGGCTGAGGGGGGGGGGGTTGGATGAGTATGCTGGTTTGCCTTGTATGCTCTGTCTAAGGGAGCTTCTTTTTGGCAGAAGAAGTCATGTTTCTCTCCATCTACACCACCTAGATTTTTCCTCCCCTTCTCCTCCTCAGATCCAGGCTAATATTTTATAACATAATATATAAGTGGGCTGTTCACTGACTTTAATAAGTTCTGATGAAGTGTTTTTTTTTTTTTAGACAAACGTGCTCAACCAAGTTTTTTTATTCAAATGAGTTACTAATACTACTGTGCATTTTTACTGTGATTACATTATTAGCACTTTATGTTTAGTTGCAGATGCAACTAGGCCTCATTCCCTCAGCACCGGTCTCTCTCCCCAGTACTCCAACTCTATCAGCTTGGTTTCCTCCCTCTGGCCCTATGAATCTGAGGTCTTAAAGGCCATTTGTGTTACCTTTCAACTGATCTGAGCCAATGGCTTGACTGATTGCAGCTCTGGCTACTGTCTTGGCCTCCTTGATCCCAACTACTTTAAAACCCAGTAGACCTCAGCACTGATGGGTCAGAGCTGACATATTCTCATCAGCTTCAATGATTTTGACTTTGAGGCAGTCCCTCCTCAGGGCAACTACCTGCAATAGCTTGGCCCTTGTCTCATCATCAGGCAGGCTGTGGTTCTGCTGGAGTCCAGTGTGTCTCTCTCTGAGATTGTTGAACCTAAGGTCCTTTGGCTTTAGTCATCCTCCTTCAGCTTCAACTTTTGAAGTCATAGAAAGGATGTTCTACTGTAAAGACAGGGAATGTTCGAGTTTGACCAGTGCCTCCTCCTTACAATGGCTCCTCTGATCTTTCCTCAGTCTGCTCTCAGAATGGCCACCTGGGTTTGCTCCCAGTCTGCCCTCCACACCACCCCTCACCACCATCCCCATTAGGGCCCCTGTCTCTTCACTTTCACCTTTGTAATCTCAGGTGCAGGAAGTCTTGGGTATAAGTTGGTGCAACAGGAAGCATGAGGCCCCCCCTGAATAGTACATCACGGAGGATACTGACCTCAAATACAAAGAAGGTTCCCTTAAATCCACCTGGGATGATGTCTTCTTTGGTGATATTTTGAAGCTCCTTCACCAGTACTGAGGTTGGACTTCTGAAGCTGCTTTTCTGAAGGGGTTAGTATTTCTGGAGGCCTTCAGAGTGAGCCCTCCATATCCTGGATAGTTCCCTCCTCCAGATGGACTAATCAATCTGGTGTCCTGACAGCTAAGAAAGAAGCATAATACAGTGGATCCAATTACAAACAAGCACAATAAGATACTTGCCCCTCCTAAAGACCAGGTAGATTGAAGTAAGAGTCCAGCTATGAATGCTATCATGGTAGCAGAAGCCACCAAGGAGGACATTTCAGAAGAGAGTTCCTCAGTCTGTTCTCCAAATAGGGAATCTCTTGCAATCGTCCATTTAGGGAAGTGCTCTCATATCTCTGCTACATTCACACTGAGAGCTGTAATGTTTTTTGCCCACTTGACCAGGCTTTATTCCCTGTCTCCACCAAGTAACTTCTTTTCTTATAAACTCCAGCTCTGGGATTTGAAAAGACAAAAGATGCTGGTGCTGGCAGCAAAGAGACTTTAGATACCACTGTATATATTTCTCATGGGTTGTACACCTGAACAGATACATGTCAAAGGGAACATTATACTCCATGACTGGCCCTATAAGAACTGAGTAAAAGGGGAACAATGGCATCTTCATACCTAAAGCAATCCCTTTGTTAATGAGCTGTGTAATATAGAAAAACTTCCTCACAAAAATAGACACACAGTTGAGGTAATCATCCACATCAGTTCTCAAATCCCAAAAAACTGGGTCAGCTCTTAGGAGCATATTACCAGTCTAGTAGTTCCCCATGGCAGATGACATCCCAAAGGAGACAATAATGCATTTTTTTAATTTAGCTTTAAACCGTGATTCAGGCACCACTTATTTGTTTGAGACAAGTCTTCCTCCAGTCCTCTGGGGAGTCAATAACTGCACCCACTTTACAATTATCTGCAAACATACTCAACAAGAGCTCTTTGGTGTTGGTTTTAACTTCCAAGAAGTAGATGCCATGCAGGGCAAGTCCCAGCATTGAGTCCTGGGGACTCCACTGGTGACTGGTCCTTTAGAACTGGTACCTTCCCCTATTTTGATCTCCTGTGTTCTATCTGTGAGCCAGTTAGCAATCCAACAGGTGACTCAGGGATTTAGTCCTAATTTATTAAGCTTTTCTACTTCATAGGTTCATAGGAGGTTATTAGGCTAGCAGCTCTAGATCCTTTACAAACCTAGCCATGTTAATCTCAATTATCCCCATTTGTTCTTTTTTGGATAGTTCGCAGAACTAATTTATGAGCAGAGTGGGTCTGTGATCAACACAAGCTACACCTACTATACCTGAGTGGAGGATAGTGTATAAAGCCTTGGCCAGGTCAAAGTTGGGAGTGTGTACCATTTTACCTTCATCCATTGCTTTAGTGACTTGTTCAATAAAGTCCACAAGGTTGAGTAAGCATGACCTGCTTTTGACCAAACCAAATGAAGATGGATCCAGTTTTTACAGGTTCCCCATTCCTTTACTGATTAAATCCATACTTATTTCATGGCTTTGCATATGAGGCCAGTTGGACTTATGACACTATAATTGTCTGAGTCTGTGGAAATTCTTCTGTTATGCCAGTTAATAACTGCTGCTGCTCTGCATTCACACTGTATAAAATCCGTATGGAGGAGCAGGTTAAACAATTATGTTAGGGGTGTGGATAAATCTTGCTTCATGCTCTTCAACATACCTCCAGATATTTTGTCAGGACACTTTGTAGCAGTATTTTTTAATTTTGATATTATTTTTAGGACTTGGCCTTGTATGCTAGCTGGGGAATAAGTTTCAGGTACTTTGTGTGGGACAGATGGAGGCAAGAGGGAGGGATAAAGATTGAGATGAATGCATTAGTCAGTAGTATTCTCTGAAAAAGGACAAGGAGGCAACACCACAGCAGATATCCAAACAAGAAAGAAGTTTAATTCATCCACAAGAACAGTAGTACAGTGAGCGCTTTCACGTTATCAAAATGTTTCATCAGACTTTCAAATATCCTGTCTTAACTAACATCAATAAATACTAAATTCATATATAAAACACCAATCACACTAAAGAATCAATTATGACATCACACACATACATGAATCTCACATAAAAAGATTAAAAATGTTCTTATAAAATTAAACTTCTAAGCAATAGATAGACACCTTATAAAACTACTTAATCAAATACATATAATTATATAAAGCTGTATAATAAATGATTCCATGTTAGAAAACATAGTAAATCATAAAAAGAATTAACTTATAAGATTCTTATAGAAGTTCATTAGTCAGTAGGTTTGCTGTATCTTCAGTTTCAGTGAAGGTAAATCTTTCACAACCAGCTCAGCACTTTCCAGCTTTGTGCTTCTGAGATTCCAGACATTACTAATAAGGCCTTGTGATTTTTTTTAACTTGGATAGCTAGTTTAGCCATACATTTGGCTCTGATGGATTTAATTAAGCAGCTGAGATGATGATGAGCGCTGAATCATTTTGGGGACCACTCTTTTTACTTTTGGATAAAATTCCCTTACCTTTACTGTACAGCTTGCTGATATTATAGTTCTACAAGGTGCATGTTTCTAGGGTTGCCCTTCTGCTTGTTTCAGCAGGGAACAGCTGAATCAATGCAGCGGTGTGCATGTTGGTACAGCTTGGTGGTGTATGATTCCGCATATACAGCAGAGTTTTCTGGGGTTGGTGGCATTTTAAGCTTGTTAATAAAATGTTTAGGAGTAGACAGTTTATTTTTGAAAAGTTTCTAAAGGAACTATGCTGCTTTCATGGTCAGATCTAGCAAGTCGTGATGATATGCTAGGGATAGGTGCCTAGGTAATTATTGGTTAGCTGTCCTTGCTGGTCATTTTAAGCCTACCCAACTTCCATTTTTGTGCTTGAAATAACCTATCCCATTTGATTATAGATTGGCCTCACCCAGCTCATGATTGTTAATTATATATTACGCCTAATGAGAATACACGGGATTATATCATAGATAATTTGAGGGGACCCATGCATGGGATAAAGCATTTAGGAGTTATATCTGTCTGTTGGTAATACAGGGGCAGTCCTGGGGTAATTTTCTGTTTCCCAGCCATATATCTTATTTGCACTTGAAAATGGACATGGATGAACTTTGTTTTATGTGAGTGGGGAGTCTATTCCATAACAGTGGTATCTTGTGTGAAATAATCCTGTCCCTCTAAACCATTCTGTTGATGGGTTGGAGGATGACTTGTATGCCGAACACAGGTACCTTTTAGCAGTCTGTAGGATGCTGAGTCCAGTGACAGGACTTTGAGTTGGTCCATGTAGGACATGTTGTTTAGTCCTTGTATCCTTTTAGGAAGGTATCTCTGTGGGCATTCCATGAGTCTGAACAGATACCAAAGGGGACATTATATTCAATGAGTGGCCTAATGAGGGCTGAATAAAGGGAGAAAATGACATCCCCAGATCTAGATCAAGACACAGTTCCTTTGTTTATAAGCTGCGCAATATATAAGGACTTTCTTACAGCAATAGACACATGTTGGTCAACTGTCCACATAAGTTCCCAAATTGCAAACCAGTGGATCAAGTCTTAGGGGTGTATTGTCAATGTGGTAGTTCCCTGGTGTAGATGACTTTCCAAAGGATACAAGAAGGCATTTTTTGGCATTTACTTTTAGACCATGATTTATACGGTTTACTATTAACACATCGAACATCAGAATGTAAACCATTCAAAAATGTGGTTTACATATTTGATGTTCGGAATATTAATTAGGCTGGAATATCGACAACCTAATTAAGGTGAAGTCAAATTCGACTTCTGAAGTCCATTGTCCCCTTTGCAGAATGACGTATGGACCAGATCTGTATTGCACACTGCTGACAGTAATGTTTTTACAGGGGGAGCAAGCACCCCTGTATCCCCCACACCCCCTGCCACTTATATATTCCAACTCTGAGATCACACTACAGTGCAGAAAGGGTAAATCTCCTGATCTGCACTATCCCATGATATCAATACAAAACATCATGTACTCGAGCCAATACATACTATGTATTATGCCGGCAGTGTAAAGGTCGACTGCATAGTGTCAAATGCCATAATAGTCAGTCTTCCAGGGTTGACATTTCACACACCTTTTAAAGGTATGTCTGCATTTTGAGGATCACACTTTTCACTTTCACACACTCGACATTATAACAGTAAACCATTTATACACCAATTATTTATTTGAGACAAACCTGCCTTTATGCTGGCTAAATCATTTGAGGATTTAATGATTGTTTCTAGCTTGCAGTCATCTGCATTAGTTAGCCAGAGCCCTTTGATACTGGCTTTTACTTCATAAAAGTATATGCCAAAGACAGAGAACTTTGGGGGACTCAACTGGTCTGTTTTTGTCGATAATTTCCTCCAGACCTCTCAACCATACTGAATTACTCGTTTTTTACTGAGTTTTGGGGTCCAAATGAAGGGGTGCCATGAGTCCCAAGTGGCACCCCTTCATTTCCAATTCTTTTCTTACTTTTTTTCGAATATCGCAGTCGAAGATGATGTCATCACATGCACAATGATGTCATCTCTGTCAGGGCTAGCTCCTTGAGCTCACATTGTCATTTCTGGCTGCAAATGTGAGTGGGAAACTCAATTTGGAAGCAGCCAAGAGCAGGAAATGTTCGATTTGGAAGCAGCCAAGAGCAGGAAATGTTCGATTTGGAAGCAGCCAAGATCAGGAAATGTTAGCGGTTTGGATTCTAGATAGAGCGAGCAGGATTGAATTTATTTTGTATGCACTTGTTGCAGTGATGTTTGAGGCAATGTGAGTGGATTTCAAATGCATTTGTATGTGAGCAGGATTTGATTTATTTTGTATGCACTCATTGGGCAGGATTTTAGCAGCAGCGATGTTTGGGGCACTCGTTGGGCCTGGAAAGAAATCAGGTTAGCAGAATCAAGTAAGGTGTGGTGTGTGTGTGTGTGTGTGTGTGTGTGTGTGTGTGTGTGTGTGTGTGTGTGTGTGTGTGTGTGTGTGTGTGAAAATGCCCCCATGTAATATACCTGGTGACTAGAGGTATTCAGGCTCAGGTACAGGGTAAAAAGAGCCTAAAGTCCCTAGTCACCAACATGTCTGAGCTTTGTGTAGATTTTTTTGTTCTAAGATTTGAGAGTTAAGCCACTGTGAGAAGTGAACAGAATTTGTATTCCCCCATTATTGACTTTGTCCAGATTTTTTGTGCTAAGAGGTTGAGAGCTATGGTGAGAAGTCAGAGCTGAATTCACTACACGATATTTCAGTCTTCCTATTTTTTCAGGGACTGCTGATTTGGCATAGTGGTATGTTGCTCTGACTGTAGTGCATAGGGTCCTGGGTTCAAGTCTTGCCAATGAAATGCATGGTGGCACCACAGCATTTTATTCTAGCAACATTCCAAAATTATACAAGCAATGTTTAAAATGTGTCCCTGGTAAGTCCCTAGCCACCATCACTTGTGAGCTTTGTCCAGGTTTTTGTTCTAAGAGATGAGAGCTATGGTGAGAAGTGAGAACTGAATTCACTAAATGATAGTCATTAAGTTTCAGTCTTCCTTTTTTTCAGGAAACTGCTGATTTGGCATAGTGGTATGTTGCTTTGACTGTAGTGCATAGGGTCTTCGGTTCAAGACTTGCTAGTGACATACATGGTGGTAACACATTTTATTCTAGAAACTTTCCAAAATTATGCAAGCAATGTTTAAAATGTGTCCCTGGTTTTTGACCTTTTGCCCCCCCCCAAAAAAAAACCTGAAGTTAAAAATAAGAGCGAGAAGCTGTGCAAGATGCCTATGGCTTACACTACTGTCATTCTATTTATAGTGTGGGTGTGGAAGTAGACTTTTATGATGGAATGCTCTGAACTGGGCAGTTTTTTTCATCATTGGTTCATGCATTTTGTTTCATTGCCTACAGTACAGCCTACTGGAAAAATGTTCAAACAATAAATTTAAAATGTGCTCTGTCTAACAAGTGTGCTGTATTATACAAGGAATATAACTTATTAAAGTCAGGAAGGTGTATCAAAGAAAAGAACACATATATGTTTATTGTTTTGTGTACAAGGGGCCAATGATTGAAAACAGCCCAAAGGTAATCTTTATCCACCACTGGTCAGATGCATTTTCTTTGGATATGGTGTGTAGGTTTCAATGCTATTTCAATGAATGTGAGTTTCAAGGGCAGAGACGTTGTGAGACAGTATTGCTTTGTTTAGGAGATGTCTGTTAGTTTTTGCACATTGTTGCGCTGCAAAATGTAAAAATAAAATGCAAATAATCATTGTAGAAGTAAAGCAGTATGCACACATTAGTGTTTATGGTAAATAGGGAGAAAATGATTGGTAATGGAGCATTGGAATGGCTGCAGGGGGACTCTGGTGCCATATTTTGGTTGTCTGGTCTTCAGTTTGCTTTTATAAGTTGGTATCCCACAATTCCATTGGAGTGGTGGGGTTACGTAATTATGTATGCAAATTAGATGCTAATCAGCGTACAGATTTGTACCTATTTTTCAAGGGCCTTGTCCAGATTTTTGATGTTTCTAAGTTGAGAGGTATGATTTCCTCTGTTTTGATTATTTGTGTCTTATCTGTGAGCCAGTTGGCAATCCAGTGGGTGACACAGGGTTTTATTGTCAGTTTATTTAGCTTTTCTACTATGCCTGAGTTGGCAAGCAGTGTGTACCATTTTTGCCTTCATTCTTTGCTTTGTTGACCTTTTTAAAAAATCTAACCGGTTGATTAAGGGTGACCTGATCTTGATGAATCCAAAATAGGTTTGGTGTTTGGAGGCTCCCTACATCCTGAATGATTAATTCCAAGATAAATCTTTCCATGGCTTTGAGCATGAGGTTGGTCAGACTTATAGGTCTTTAATTGCCTGGGTCTGTGGAAGGTCCTTCCTTATGCAAGGCAATAACTGTAGGTTCTCCATTTGCTTTAAACAAACCTGTATAGATGCTGAGATTGGACAGTGTTAGTGGTGTGGCTAAATCACGCTTTATGCTATTTATGATGCATCCGGGAATATTGTCAGGACCCATTGATGCAGTATTTTTGGGTTCCTATTTCAAGACCGAAGACTTATTCTTTCGAATGCGTCTTGGTCGAACATTCCCTGGGAAAGAATTTGCTTGGCCGCTTCGTTACTGTGCCATTTTCTACACTGTAGTGCGGTCTCAGAGTGGGTATGTTTAAGTAGGGGGTGGCACAGCCCCCCACATCGGGGGGTGGGGGGCAAAGCTCCCCACTTAATGTAATTTTTGAAGTGTTTTCTTTTTTTTGTTGGAACAGCGATCTTTTTCCCGTGGAAAAAAATCGCTTTTCTGACAGTTCGACATTGTAAGCTTTCACTTACATAGGGTTGATTAATCATCTTTCACTTTTTTAAGCATTCAGTGATGTAATATAGACCCTTATTTTTAGCTTTTGACAACACTTTTAGGGCTTGGTCTTACATGATAGCTGGAGGTGAGTCAGTTTCAGGTATATTTTGAGGGACAGATGAAGGGGAGAGAGAGAGAGAGGTAAAGTTAGAGCTAAATTTATTGGCCAGTAGGTTAAATATATCTTTAGCCTCAGTGTAGGTGATATTGTTCACAATCAGCTCAGCACATTGCTGAGTTGTACTTTTGAAATTATGAACATAAATAAAAAAATGCATTCTGAATGGCTTTGGCTTGGGTAGCTATTTTAGCCTCAAAATTGGGTATGGTAGATTTTATTAAGCTCCTGAGTTGCTTGTTTATTTCAGTGATAAGGGCTCTAAGCTTCTGAGAATTACCCTTCTTACTTTTGATCAAAAATTATTTTCCTTTTGTTATAAAGTTTGTTGATATATTGGTTCCCAAATGTGGATTTGCTTCTGGGGTTTGCCCTGCACTTGTTCCTATGGAGTACAGCTGTATTGGTGTAGATGTTTACATGCTGGTATAGTGTGGTGGTGTATATTTCTGCATATTCAGTGGAGTTTATTGTAGTTGGTGGGAATTTGAAGTGTGCCAGTGTATCACTTAGGAATAAGTAGTTTGTTTTTAAAGAAATTTTTAAAAATACCTTGGGTGGGTGGGATCTCTGGTTTCAGCTTTATTTTGAAGGGGACTTCTATATGGTCAGACCTAACAAGTGACAAAGATATGCAAGGGATGCTGCAAGATGCTCCCATATTAGTTAGGACAAGATACAAGATGTTATTCCCCTCATTGGGGAAATTGTTCCAGGGCATTTGTATTGTCAAAGTCCATGAATCTCTGTGCTTGTGTAATAGTGGTGGTGTAGGTTTCTCAGTCTATAGTTGGATAGTTTAGATTACCTATACTTAGGAAAATGGTATTGGGTTTAATACTGAGTGATTCTAGCTCCTGTGAACAGGCATTGTGGCACCAGCAAACAAATAAAAGTCATTCTTTCCCTGCTCAGCCTGCTAAGAGGCATATCTTACAGTGGAATCAAGTATAGCAAGAATGCCTGGTGGGGATGGTGCAAAATACATGTATATCAGTGAAGGCAATGTCAAACATGTTGCAACCCCAAGTACTCTAACTGTCACATGGTGTATGCACTGAAGTCCAGGAATCTCTGCGCTTGTGCACTTGTGGAGACATAGGTTTCTCAATCTACAATAGGTTAGTTTAAATTACCTAGGAAAATGGTATTGGGTTTAACACTAAGATACTCCATGTGACTTTCATGGGTCATAGAGGTAGTTCTGTAGGTAGCTAATATATGATGAGGGACCTTTTTGATGGAGGCTTACACATGAAGAAGCTCTAGTGCATCATACTGCTTGCCAACCTCGATGTGAGTCTCTTATGAATGAAGACTGAAGTGCCTCAGCCTTCTTTACCCTATTTAGCAATGGCCGGTCTAAACGTGTGGAAGAAATTACAGCCCTCTACACCCAGTGTACTTTTTGACATTTTAAACCATGTCCCAGACACTACACAGGCATCTATGCCCTCCAGGGTGAGAAGGGGTTGTGAAGCTCCCTGTTTAGGCTCCTAGCATTGATTAGTAACACCATCATATTTTTCTTTTTGCCATTTTCATGTTGGTAATTTTCCTGGTAGGTATTACCTAAAAAAATACTCTGGGGGTGGATAATGTCTTATAAGCAAAAACCTAGAGCAGACAGGTGCAGGCCATCCCAGGTGAAACAGCATAATCTCTTATCCCCTCAGGCTGAAAAATAGAAGACCTTCTTTAAAAGACACCAACAACTAAGCCAATTTTTAAAGTCAATTATTTTATACTTGTACTGTGGCATCATCCATAGAGAAGGTAGAATTGCTCCTCATAGCTAGATTCATACCCTTCTAGGGGACTTAGTCTGAAAGCTCTGTCATGTTTCTCTTCATTTCCTCCAGGGAGGCATGCATCAACTCATTGACACCCACATGTATTGTTATTTATTTATTTTTGTATTTGACATTTATTGACCGGGATAGTCTGACTGAGCTGTTGTCCTTTGTCAGTGGAGGCCCAGGGAGAAAAGCTCCACAATTATCCAAAAAAAAAAAAACAACAGTAATATACTACTATTAATAACAATAATAATAATAATAATAATAATGATAAAAATAAAAGTAGTATAATAACTAGAATAGTAAATCCATAGATTACAGTATAAAAATGTTCAACCTTTTGAGTCACAGATTATGAAAAAGCATTGGTTTATACAGGATCTGTTTGAAAGAGCAATTAAATGCAGTTAGTCTGAGACATTTACAAGAAAGTAACATTAATCGCATCAGAAGTAGAGTTGTTTGGAGCATTTAGGAGGGGGTCTACATTATAACATCGAATTTTATAAAGTTCGAATGTTATAATATCGAACCAGTTTTGTCGAACGCTGAAAACAGCGAAGGTGCAGGACATCAAATTCTTTCCCAGGGAAAGAATTTGGTGGGCCATTGCTGTGGCTTCTCTGTTTTCAGCATTTGATATGTTGGAGCATTATGGGTCGGGTTCAGGTAAGTGTGCAATTGTGTTTAGGTTAGGGTTAGGGGGTGGGTTAGGTGAGTTAGGGTTAGGGAGTGGGTCAGGTAAGTGTGCGGTTGTGTGTAGGTTAGAGTTAGGGGGCGGGTTAGGTGAGCTAGGGTTAGGGCACGGGTGAGGTGAGTGTGTGATGGTGATGGACCTTAGGGTTAGGGTAAAGTTAAGGTAAGTGGATAGCTAGTAGTGTATGTAAAGTTTAGTTTAGGTGTAGGATTTTAAGTGTATGTGTGTGGATTGCTGTTTTTTGTGTGTATGTTTCTCGGAATAGCGATTTTTTTTCCCAGGGAAAAAAATCACTATTCTGACTGTTCGATGTTTGCGGATTTCAATATTTAGGGTTCTATATTATAACATTTGATCTTTGTAGATTTCGATGTTATAATATAGTCTCTTTAGGGAGAAGGTACACTTTAAGGAGTTATATGCAGTATAAGAAATTAGCCTTTAGAGCCTCAGCATATGAAGGTTTATGTGTATTATCTTGGACGTAGTGAGGAGTTTGTGGTGAACTGCTAACAATCCTGATGTCAGAGTGGTCTGTGAATGAGATGTCCCCAATAACACCATATACATATCCTCCATCTCTCACACACAATGTGCTGCATTGTTTAAGCAGTAAGTGACTGTCAGTTAACATGAGACAAGTTCTACAATGGGTCAATCAAGCTGGCCACAGAAATTGTAGGAAAAAGTTAGGTCATGGTTTCAACAGAAAGCAACTCAGAGGCTGGGATGGCAATAACTGTTTGGAGTTAGGTTTGTTTTAAGATGCTGGGGTTACTTTAGGTAAACTTGCTATTAAAGTGTATGGCGGTGCCAAATTACTTGGGCTGTGGTGTACAGATATCCTAGATTTAGCTACAGCACGAGGTATGTTTATTTGTGTTCAGCACAGCTTAGTGAAGTCTCTGATCAAAGTTACTAAACTGTGTAGATTTAGGTTTCTTATAGGGAAAAAAGTGCTTGCACATGTAGCCCACTATAGAGCGAGTCCAACTGGCATTGCTCAACACAGCTATTTTTTCCCTTTTTGATGAAAAATTCTGTCTGAAATGCCTGGAGGACAGCAGTTTCAGCGCAGCTCATTTCTTTCTGTTCAGGGCTTTGCATATTTCTCAGGCTTGAATAAAAGTATCTGGATGAGTGAGGCTCGGCCCAGGTTATGAATCCAATCAAAAAATCAGATAACTGCATTTGATTTTGGATCGGACTTATTCACTAAAGCTTTAGATACTTCCATTATTTTTTACTCTTCTATTACAGTCTGTTTTATTTTAAAGTTTAGTTTATTCTAAAATTTGTTTTAACACAAAAAAAGGTTCTTTTCAGAATGATAAAAGTTCTTGGCTAGGGTCAGTTAGAAAATAATTCACTTCCCATTCACTGACTGGAAAAAAAAAACATTCAGTTAATTTGTGACTGGAGCTAAGATACAGGATTTATTATTTAGCTGTAAGTATTTAGCAGAGGTGTTGTCTGGCACCTCCTGTTGTCTGACTGCATTTAATTTTTTCCACCCCGCTCATATCCTTTTTGTGCTTTTAAACTTGGTGACTTTTGACCTGTCTGCCTGCCCTTACTATAAATTTGACTTTGCACGCTCATTCTGTTGGGCAATTAAAGATCAGCTGAGAAGGTCCTCCTCCAATTACACTCTGAAAGCTTGAATTATCTTCCATTTCATACTGTCCTGCCTGCTTAGTACACACTGCAAATTTCAGAATATTAATCCATCTTTCCATCTTACTTTTAAAATCTGCAACATTTGAGACTAGGCAACCAATCACCAGTGAGCCAAGGAATTGTTTCTTAGGAATCATCTTGGGATTATTCCCTCCGTTTTGCTACTGGTGAAAGAAGGAGCATACATACATTATTTTCTAGCATTCCTAGAGATTACCAACCACTGGAAAGCCTGAAAGTTGCTTCTAAGGAGGCAGTTTGGGATTAATGCTACTGCTTTGCTCCAGAGGGACATTGGTTTCTGCAGGTCTTTGATATGGCAATGTATACTGGATTTCACTGAATGGTCTGGTTACAGTTTTGTTGATAACCTCTTCAGAGTCTTTGTGTGGTTTGGCTTTCTGTTGTGTCAAACTGTTGAAGGTTCTACCCAGGGTGCTTACTAAGAGAAGACATTAGAAAGAGTACAGAACCCAGCAACATCTAGGTTACTACTACTACTTCTCAGGAAGCAGCTTGAGGATAGTACTAATCTTTGGATTTTGGTGAGAGAAGGAGCAAAGTTTAGCTCGAGATTGTCTTGACTCTAGTTGATTTTCTTACAGCACTAAAGCTATCCAGCTGTAAACACCTCTTGTACTATCACCTTGTAAGTCATGGAAGTAGAATCTGTAAACATGGGTATGCACTTTCATACTATCCCTGCAGACATCCTGAAAAAATACAGCAATCGTCTCATGTATACAGATGACCATATAATTCTTAAACAAAATGACACAGTATGTGAGAAATGTAGTTGCACAATGTTACTGGAGGAACTTGTAATAACAAACAGGTTGTCAGAAACACATAATATACCAATTACACACAGTGTGGATCAGACACAAAATCCCATGTATATTGAGGCTCTTAAATGTAATCTTCCTAAACCCCAAAGGCCTCCCAGACACTGCATTTACAATAAGTATCCTCAGCAACACCAAAATAACTCTTCCACCACAAGCACCCACATCTCTAGACATATCAACTTCTAAACCCATAGGTAAAAGCATCACACAACCCAATATTCTGGTTACAGAAGACTCCATTTTGAGACACAGAGATGTCCCACTCTCTAAGGAGAGAGTCACAGTCTGTTGCCTTTCAGGTGCCATGAGCCACCATAAAATGCACACACTTAGGTCATTGAGCCACATGTACCAGTATGACTCAGTTATAGTCCATTGGGTGTAAATGTCTCGAGATGTAACTCTCTGGGCCATATGGAGAGAGATATGATGGATCTCTCAGAATATGTGTCCCAGGATGGTATTAGCCTATCATTGTGCAACATCTTACCTTCTAAAATGATAATGCCACAATATTAACAGAAGATAATTGACTTTAATAACTGGCCAAGTTTCAAATATTTGTCAATCTGGAGGATATGGTTGACAGACGATGCTACTTTGTCAGGGATGGCCTGATTTTCTCCTTCACAATATTTTTGAATATTGGCTGAAAACTTGTCCATGCCAATAGTGCCTTTATTAGTCATTACCAACATAAACCTTCCAACCAACACAGCAAATCAAACAGAAGAAATATAAAGGTGTTAATGTTCAGTATCAGGTGGTTAAACAAGAAACTGCACTCCATGCAACCTCTCCTCACCCTGAAGAATGCAGACATCTCTAAAGCTGCTGAGATGTGGTTTAAAGCCACAGAGATCACACTATCAATGCAAGGGTATAATGTCCCCCACAAATTTATGCCAGGCACTGCACAGGAAGGGTCATAAGATGGAAGTGTCTCAATTTACATCAAAAATAAACTACCCCCAAGGCTGGTCAAACAGTGTGATGTTCTTGTGCTTCCCCACAGCCACATTACAAATGACGAAGTCTCATACCATCCTTGCAAGCTATAGGTCCCCTCTAAGACTTAGGAAAACAGTAACACATACTAAAATGTACTTGAGACACTCCCCATTCAATACAACACCATATTCATTGGAGATTTTAACTATCCCAATATAAAATGAGAATCATATTACCCCAAACATGCAGGTTCAGAGATTCTTGGACTTTGTAAACAAATATCATGGACCACCTAGTCTGTATGCCCACTAGAGGAATGAACATCCTTGACATAGTCCTCCCAAACATGGGAGAATGTTGCAATCCTGCCTCGCCCCATGTAATGTCCTCACTGGTCAAGTCAGACCATAAAGCTGTCTCCTTTGAAATAAAAATAAAATGCAGGACACCAGCTAATTATGGAACTTTTAGTAATTATTCTAAGGTAAACTTTCTACTATTAAGTGACACCCTGGCAAAATTTTAATTCCTCCCAAACCCAAAGAACATAGTGACCTATTCAGAATTGTTTACAGAAACCATGTACAATCATGTTACGGGCTGCATAGAGTCAGCTGTACCTACCCAGAATAAGCACAGACAACCCGGGTAGAATTCTAAAATCAATAGGTTGTTCAACAAAAGGAACAAAATCTTGGCAAAAATAAGGAATTGCAGAATGCAGCAAAGTAAAAACTCCATCATCAATCTAAACAAACAGCTCAGAAGACTAACCAAGGCTACCAAAGACACATTTAAGGTAAAAAAATATCACTCCAGGCCAAGGACAATCACAAGGCATTTTTCAGCTAAGTCTGCAACCTGAAAATAAATAAACACCAACGTGCTAAACAAGCTGTAAATGGAGCCATCTATGTTGAGCTTGGAGATAAAGAAAAATCTAATGGCTGACACATTCAGCTCCAACTTTACCCCATCATCCACCCACACACCCCTCAGGAAATACCCTCAACCAAAACTCCCCCAGCTATCACTAGGGAACAGGTCCTCAATGCATTCTCCACGGTCAAGTACATAGCATCCAGTGACTCCGATAATATCCCATGATGCCTCCTTAGTAGCATGACACATAACTAATCAGGACCACTAGGATCACTATTTAACCATAGCCTTAAGACACGCTTTATGCAGTTGAATGGAGGACTGCAACTGTCACCCCCCTGCACAAGGTTGGCTCATCTATGGACAAAGATAACTACAGACCCATAAGTCTGACTAGTGTCATATGCAAAATCATGGAAAGAATTATCATGGAAATGATAAACAATGACATGATAAAACCTTCAGACATTCAATCCATTCCAGTCTGGTTTTATCAAGGGCAGGTCATGCTTACTCAGCCTGGTGGACTTCTTTAAAAAGGTCACCAAAGCAATAACTAGTGCAAAACTGTGCATACTGCCTAGCTTGACCGCCAAAGCATCTGACACAATACCACATTTGAGCACTGTAGCCCAACTCAGAAAATTAGGAATAAACTCCTATGTCATCTGCTGGATAGCTAGCTTGCTCCCAAATAGAACTCAAGAAGTTAGGATAGGAGAGTCTACCTCCACAAAGAGGCCAGTTACTGACAGAGTCCCTCAAGGAATGGTGCTGGGGCTGCTCATTTTTGACATCAACTTCTTTGAAGTCAGGGCCAATGTCAGTGATCTCTGGCTAACCATGTTTGCAGATGATCAGAAACTAGGTATGATCACAGAATCTTGAAAAGTCTCAAACATCTTCCAGTAAGGGCTGACACAGACTAGTAAATGGTGCCATAGTTAGTCTAAAACTCAATGCCAAAATGCATAATAGCATCTTTTGCAGAGGCAACCACTCCTGAAAATTACTGTATTGATATGGCACCCATAAAAACAGACACGGTAATCAGGAATTTGGGAACTTATGGGGACATTGACTTGGCCTTTGACTATCATGTATGCTGTAGTATGGAAATTATTTTATGTTGCACAACTTAAAAGCAGGGGTATGGCATCTATGTCCAAAGATGTCATTGTTCCATTGTACTCAGACATCATTATACCAGTTATTGAGTACAATGCTCCCCTTTGTATGTACCTGACCAGGCCTAGAAATTCCTCACAAATAGAATACATGGTGTACACAACATGTCCTTACCCTTGAACTCATATCTCCTACACACTTTTGAGAGGCAATCTCTGCCAGATCTTCAAGGCATCCTCTGATCCAGCCCTTATGGGCCTGATGCACATCTGTAAAACAAATGGCATTAGAAACACTCAATCAAAGGCAAAGACTACCCATTCTCTGGAACAGGGTACCCATCCATGTGAAGCAAAGTTCTTCCCTGAACTTATACATGTGTAGCCAGAATCAGTGGATGGGGAACTGTACATTTAACCATTGTCTGCTACCCATACTCCTATTACCACGATGCAAAAATAGGAGTCCAACGGAGCCATGAGTACCAATAAAAACTTAAAATTTAATAAACAGTAATAAAATGCAAGTAAACTTTCACAACTATGTTTCATCAGGCTTAGTTCAAACATCAATAAAATGTTTTTTTATAACAAATAACACAATCAGGTCTCACAGAGATGGATAACTGGTGCCAGAGCCATGGCCAAAAGCTAAATGCCAAAAAGTGCATAGTCATCCCCTTTGGGAAAAACAAAGTGCCCACAAATTACCACATAGGTGGTAATCCATTAAGTACGGAAGAAGTAATTAGGGACTTGGGGACCCAAGTAGATAGCGATCTCTCTTTTGACAATCACGTTGCCAAAGTGGTTAGAAAGACCTTCTATATAGCCCACCTTATCATGAAAGGGTTGACATCTAGATCAAGAGAGGTCATTGTGCACCTCTACTCATCACTTATGAGGCCCATAATTGAATACAATGCCCCATTTGGGAATGTACCTTACCCGACACCTGCAGCAACTGGAAAGACCCCAAAAGTACCTCACCAAGAGGATCAAGGGGCTCAAACAGACGCCCTATGTAGTTCGGCTAAAGAAACTCCAGCTCTACTCGGTTGCGTACCACCAGCTCAGAGGCGATCTGTGTCTGATGTATAAAGCCATGTCCAACCCAGAATTAATGGACATGCTTCACCTCAGGAAATCCAAATCCCTTAGAGCTACACGCTCCAGGGACTTGAACCTCAGCACAGAAATAAATAGGACATGCTGGAGGGAGAGATTCATATCCCAGAGGCTCCCCTCACTCTGGAACAAAATCCCAATCCATGTTAGGCAGAGCCCCTCACTGACCCTCTTCAAGAGAAATCTTGACGAGTGGATGGGAGACCATAAGTTTACCCCTGGGATCTCTTCTGTGTCCCTGCTTGACAGAGGTACAGTAAACTAACCTTAAAAGGGCTACCTTCTCTGACCTACTACACAGAGGTACAGTCAACTAATCTAAAAGGATGGCAAAAGCCAAACACACTCTGGCTAGGCTTATAAATGCCCTAGGGCAGATAGCTTAGTATCAACCTATGAACCTATGAACCTATGATCCAATGCCATTAATTAAAATAATATAATCTCACAATTACCTTAAATGTATACATACTTAAATATGATAGAGCAACTCTTGCAAAACAGGTTTTAAACTAACCATCCCATTCAAACCAGGCAAAATATGTGCATGAAATATTAAGATCTGTTTAAGCTCTTCTTTTTCCATATGGTTAACTATGTCTCCACCTCTGAGAGGTAAATGAATCACTTGCAAAATACAGAATCTAAAGGTGTGTGTGGTATCAGTTGTTAATACATGTTTATACAATGCATTTGTGTTTATTTTCGTAGAGATCTCAAATATATGGCTATCAATGTGCTCTTTTAACTTTCTATTTGTTTTACCTATATAATAGGCAGTACATGATGCACATTTTGCCATGTATATCACGTTTTTCATGTTACAGGTACCAAATGCATGAAGCATAAACACTTTATCTGTAATAGGATGTTGAATTGTTGCATTGATGCTGTTCTTTATGGCATAAATAATTTTTTAAGTTGGACATTTTCTTTTCAGTGGTGGTGCTGCGGTAGTGTTGTCGACTCACAGTAAGACGTTGCCCTGTTCGATTCTCAGCTAGAGCGTCTTCTGTGTGGAGAAATGCGTGAATGAGCATACCTTCATTGAAGGTTGTGCATTAGGGCCGGCAACTCGGCACGTAAAAATCTACTGCCAATCATCAGCAGACCGGAGTTCGACTGTGGCAACCACTAACTGGGAAAAGCCGAAAGATGCAACAACAACAACAACAACCTTTTCTTTTAACCAAATCTTAATGATAAGCAATATTAGCATCTATATTTAATTCTAGAATTTGTCCAATAATTTCTTTCTTAATACTTTGAACACTTTTGGTACTCTGGTCATAACTGAGAATGTATCTAAACTGATCATGACCCCTAAAAATACTTTGGCCAGTGTTATTCACTGAACCCACATTATCAGAAATACTATTTACTGAAAAAATAGGTTTAAAAGTAGTTTGACATTTGGCAACAGATTTATCTTTTAATTCAGTAACCCAACCCAAGTTATAACCCCTACTCACAAAATCAGCTGACAACCATTGCATTTGATCATGCATTCTGTTATCTTCCACATTAAGTCGGGAAGGCACCCTGCCCATCTGGACAGTTACAATATTATTAAATATAAATTGTGGATGCATGCTTAAACGGTGTAGGTAATTATTCCGTTTGACTTTCTTCTTATACTTACTGGGACTCCAGGCCCCATTTTCAAACTTTTCTTCCTTGCTGCTGACTCCTTAACTGCGTTCCCTCTGCTTTTTATCTATTAGTCAAGTTTGTCTTTTTCATCTCCATACCGACAGCGTACTGTTAAAAGTCCTGCATGCTGCATTAAACGGTTGCAACAAAACTCACTCATCACACAGCTCTGTGCTCTTACCTTGCAGTGTCTCCTTATCTGCAAAGTATGTTGGCTTAGTTTTTACATTTTACAATATACTTATTTAAGGCATTACCTGCTGTACTCTCTAGCCAGGTGGTATGCTGTAAAGTAGCTTGGCAGCAAGGACCCCCCCCATTTCTTAATAGACAGCCTGTTTCAACAAACTTATGTCTATTACATGCTGGACTCTAGCCTATGTTAAGATATTTCCCTGTATCCATACATACCAAACCCTGGGAAATACTTGGAGTCAGTGTTAGTGGCTCACAAAGGATAACAAATCTAAAATCAAAACTAGGAACAAAGCCTGGGCCAGCTGGAGATCAATTAAAGACACACTTGACCATTTAAAATATTGTCAACTCAGGAATGATACTAAAAATCTGTTTTACTAGACAAAAACAGCTTTTACCACAATCTCTTACAAAAACACCAAAAACATCCTCAAAGGTTCTGGCAGACCTAAATCAACTTCTATATCCAGGTCATTCTACCACCCCAACCCCAGCTAACCACACCCATAGCTCACCTGAGACCATAGCCGCTGCTTATAATAACTTTTTCACTGAAACAATACAATCCCTAACAAATCAATTAACCCCCACAAAACTAAAACACTCCCCTTAACTACCCACCAATCACCCCCAATTTAGATTCCAACCGGTATCCACTAGTTTCACCAAAACACTTATAAAAAACTAAAACCTACCACCCTTGCTCCTGACCTCCTCCCTGAAGAATACCTACAAATAGCGGCAGATGCCATTGCATATCCTAGTCAACAGAACCTTATCCGAAAGTGCTATCCCCTCCCTCTGGAAAATATCCCATGTCATCCCACTCCACAAAGGTGGACGTTCTACAGAGATATCTAACTATAAACTCATTGCCACCCCCCCCCCAGCCAAAATAATGGAGAAATATCTACGCAGGCAACTAATGCAATACTTTACACAGAATAGCTTACTATCTAACTCCCAGCATGGCTTCAGGCCAAAACATAGCATGACCGCAGCCCTCCTTTCTTTTACTAACATCATAAACCAAAATAGGAATAACAATAGGCCATCCTCTGCCCCCTTTCTTGACCTATCAAAAGCCATCGTCATGGTCAACCATGAACTTCTCCTTTATCTCCCTCAAATCTATTTTCCTCAATAATTTTAATTTCTTCTCCTCTTTCAAGACTTCACTTTAATATTACTACCCATCTAGCATCTATATTTTTCTCTTTATCCACTAGTTTTCCTAACATCCTTTTGCACCTGTATTAGTATGCTCATCTAAAACAATCTAAAATTATATATAAACATTTCTTCCTATCAAACATACCCAACATTGTATCACTATCGCTCCTCTGCTATCTTTCATAATCTCTCTTTCCTCTGTTTTTTTCTGCATTAATTGCTTAGAAAGTTTTCACAATCCAGTGGTTCCAGTCCTACCTGACTGGTAGACAACAGGCAGTATTATGGACGGGCAAACTTTCTAGCCAGCTACCTTTCACACTTGGTGTCCCTCAAAGCTCCATACTGGGTCCACTACTTTTCTCTGTTTTTATCAACAACCTTCATACTGCTATCCCTAAATCTACCTGCATTCAATATGCAGATGATTCCACTCTGATCTGCTCAGCTACCTCCCCATCCGAACTGCAAGCCCTAACCCAAAATACATTCAACACTATTGAGAACTGGCTCACCAACCAACACCTACTGCTGAACCCCAATAAAATCAAACTTCTACTCTCCACCCCCACAAGCAAATCTGCCACACTTTCTTTCTCTGTCACATCAAACAATGGTACCACTATCTCCCCAGATCAACACACTAAACTTCTAGGGGTTATCATAGACAATAATCTTAAATTTGACCTACAGGTCAAAAAACTATACAGACCAGCAATAAGAAGCTTGGGTCACTGTATATAAACAAAACATTTTTAACCCCACTGGCTAGGACTGAAATTGCCTGGTCACACCTACTCTCTCTACTCTACTATATGCCTTGCCGGTACTCTCAAACCTCAACAAATCAGAATTAGGCAAGCTCTCCCATAGCTACAACCATATTGCCAGATTCGCCACTAGTTCCACTTACAGAACCCATCACTGCCAGAACCTGAAACAACTAGAGTGGCTAGAACTGCCCAGTCTAATTCAATTCAATCAATTCTAAATAACACGCAAAATTTTGTACCACCCTGAGGATACCCACTCACTCATAAATATCATTAAGCCCTATAGCAACTTGAGATCCCTGTGATCAGCCAACAAACTACTCATCCAAACCCATAAAGCTAACAAAGCAAACTGCTCAAGATCCCCTTTCCAAACCAAGAAAAGACCATTGACACACCAGTGATAAAAGGTAACTTAATCAAAGTAAGGGTTTACTTTTGCATTCATAACATATTGATTCTCCCAAGTATGCATCACAATGTATGCATAGGTTTTTGCCATGGGTGTACCCATGACAACACCTTGACATTGCTTAAATAGCTTGTCCTGAAAAATAAATACATTGTTCTGTAGGACAATGTCAAGCAATTCATATATTGGATTTATTGCAGAGTGGTCGAATGCTGGTGTACCGAATAAATGTGCTCTGTCCATGTCAACGCATACAATAATGAGTCAATATCTAATGTAATTAAGTAACAATTCCTAAGGTCAATACCTTGTGACCAAGTGAACAGCTGATTTAAAAAATCTGAAGTATCTTTTATACAATGTTAACATTTATGACACTGCATTATAGTTTAAAGTCTAAGAATTTTGAAATTGGCTTGGTAGTCCATTCCCTAGCAGACACTATCACCAAAAAGGTGGTCTTTCTAGTGATTTATGAATTTTAGATATTCCATATAGCAGAGGAATCCCAGGAGCCTTAGCAAAAAATAGTTAAAACATTTCAGAGTAATTTGGTGTTGATATAACATGTCATTCAAAAGGTTCTCACTTCCTTTAATAATTAAGTTAACCTCTTATCTATTTATTTCCTTATAACTATTAGCTGACAACATTTCAAACATACTATTTAAGCAAAAGTTGGTATCTAACACCACAATGCCTCCACCTTTATTGGCTCCTTTTATTACAATTCTTATACCTTCTTTTGTGCAATACGAAGATTAAAAAAATATTTTTTTCTTTGGGAAAATACTCATATAAATCACATTCAACCACCCTCTCAAATGCACAGATAAGAGGGTTTGTAGGTGGAATAAAAGTGCTTCTATGTTTACATGCTTCAGCTTTGGTCATTTCTGAATTACCAACAAAAAAACATTTAACTGTAAGGAACGAATGAAAGTTTTAACTTCAAACAACAATTGTGGAATGTCAACCAGCCAGAATAAAAGATAAACCTTTGCCAAGGGCATTTTGTTCATCTTGAGTTAATATATGTTTACATATATTAAATACCAAAGCATGTCCGTCAATAAAGTCTTCATTTGGCTCCTGTTTGTAGGATAAAAGTCTATTTTCTTCCCTTTGTCGTTGTTTCTGTAGCTGTTCTTTCTTGGTTTTGGAGCTGGTAAGGGCAGTGGTAGATGCTGGATGTTGGAAAAATCCACCAAAACATGTGGAGAAAGAATATTAGCATCCACAACAGTAGGTGGTATGTCAATAGCAGAAATTGGGGCGGGAGCTGTATTAACCAGTTGTAATTATTTCACAATGTTTCCATGTCTCCCATTAGACTATTGAGAAATAAGGTCAGTTTTAAAGTCATTAAGATCTCTTTTGATTTTCCTTTTTTTAGGTTCAATGAGCCATTGCCAGGGATACGATCAAGTGTTTCTTGAAATTTAAATGTATGTTCATTCATTTTAATATTCTCAATGATATCAGCATATAACAGCTCAATATCTGTTTTTAATGAATAATCAATCATCTCAAAAAAAGCATTCATTAATTTCATATATTCTAAAGAGCAATCTGAATTCAGTTGTTGACATTTCCTAAGCAGATGAGTGTATTTTGTTCTACGCATTGGAATTTTAAGTATGCAAAGACCTCTGGTTACTATTTGGTACTTCAGGTAAACTTCAAAACTTCACAAGCAAAAAAGGCACGATACAAACAAACCAGATAAACAAAACACCAGGACTAGCTGCTCCAGGCACAACGAACACAAACTTTAATAGGTTAGCGCTTTCGGAAAGTTAAGGTTGTCTGAGGAAGGAAAGTCATGAAACTTCAAAACTTAGACGTTGCCATTGCATATGCTTATAGGCAGTCATCTTATGTTCAAATCATTATAGTTTACCTGCAAATTGACGCAGAATTAATGCAGATGTCTCCTCAACCCTCATAAGTAAAAGCAAACACCCACTGCTTTGTATAAACATGTATTAGCAACTGATAATACACACACCTATAGAGTCTATATTTTGCAAGCGATTTGTGTACCTCTTAGAGGTGGAGACATAGTTAACCATACAGACAAAGAAGAGCCTAAATGGATCTTAAGATTTTGTGCACATATTTTGCACAGATGTCCCCCTTAAAAGTAGATTTAAGCACAAACTGTACTGCAGGCTTCTACTCAGAGCAGTGACTCCTCTGTCAGCCCATAAGAAGCAAACACAGCAGAGTTATCAGTGCTTCAAGAGACACACTCCATAAAGTCTTATATTAAGTTTTGCCAGAAAATTGTACACCTCAGTTCTAGGGTAAAATCTAGAACTCTTCCACTGCAAGAAAAATCTACTGGACAATATATTCCACTCCTTTTCTACAGTAGGGAATGACTGCTTCCCAAAGTCACTTCCCTTTCTTCTCAAATGGAGAATTTTTAAATATGCTTTTTAATAACTTTCAGCCCTTGACTAAGCTTACAGAGGCCATGAGTCCATTCTGTTCCAGCAGCCACTTATGGATCTCAGGCCATAGTAAATCAACCCAACAGTTACTAAAGTATTCTCCTCTAGAGTCCAGTCATGGATTACATACAATGCATGGCACAATCTCAGTCCTCTCAGGTACACAGGTATTCCATCAACGCAATGGGTACTATAACTGCTGGTCATGGTAGGGGAGATTTAGAAAGTATGTGACATGATGGGCTCCTCATCCTAGGCTAGGACAGAACCAAAAAGGAAGAGCACACATGTGTCAGGTACCTTTATTTTTTTAGTTTGCTTTTGTTTACCTGGAATTTGCAACTGAGTTTTGACAAACCCTTTTCAGAAGAGGCCTGGGGAGAAAAGCTCCACATATATGACAAACAACAGTTTTACAACAAGGTATTTTAGATAAATAAAAATGTTATAATAGTTACAACAAAAAATGTACATTGAGTAAGATATTAACAATTTACAGTCTACAGCCTTGTGAGTGAAATTACTTTAGCATTTGCAGGAAGAAAATGAACTTTGGATCATTGATTTTGCACAACATATACTGATGATACAATAATAGCAATCCAAATGTACATGACAAATACAGAGAAGGACAATATGATATGTTATTATTCAGAAAACACAAATGCAGGAGGAAAACTTTCTAAGCAATTAATGCAGAAAAAAACAGAGGAAAGAGAGATTATGAAAGATAGCAGAGGAGCGATAGTGATACAGTGTTGGGTATGTTTGATAGGAAGAAATGTTTATATATAATTTTAGATTGTTTTAGATGAGCATACTAATACAGGTGCAAAAGGATGTTAGGAAAACTAGTGGATAAAGAGAAAAATATAGATGCTAGATGGGTAGTAATATTAAAGTGAAGTCTTGAAAGAGGAGAAGAAATTAAAATTATTGTTCTTAAAATATTTTGTAATAATTTGAAGCTTTTCTCCTTGGGCCTCCTCTGAAAATGGGCTTCTACCCAGTTGGAATTTCCCGGTAATCAAACGTCAGTAAATAAATAAATAATAATATGACGGGTTGCAGATTGATAACTCTTTAGTGGTAGAAGGGAGCGGCTACAATAAATCAGGTAGAACTGAAGCAAACTGATTGTGAAGATACAAGAAACAGACTGGGTGAGGAAGAAGTACTGAGAAGGGATAAGAGAATGGTGATAGAAAAGGAAACAGCTCAAGATGGTGTCTGAGTCTGTGGATTTGAGGAGGTAAAAAGTCGAAAATCAAGCGAGATTCAGTTTTCAGACTGGGTAAAATTGTCATTTGCTAGACTCAGAGTATAAAGTTAACCTGGTTTAAAACATGAACAGAGCCAGTTATCCCACAAATGCATCTTTAGTAGAGTTTTAATAAGAGCTTATATTTTGAATTGTTTTAAGTGATAAGGGGACATGGTACAACATTTTGGCAGTATTTGAGAAAATGTAATCACTGATACTGTTGTAGGATTTGGTTAATCTAAGTAGTGGCCATGTTTGAATTCATAATGAAATGCTGCCTGTAAATATCTCGAATATCCAGCAAATCATGGATATCTAACATGTTGTTCATTACTGTAGATGAACTGGCTCAAAACACAAGTAACACTGGACTTTCAAGATAACTGCACATTGAGTAACTGCTTAATTCTAGCTCTCCCAGTGTAAAAACAGAAACTCAGCAGAGAAGGCCAATAGACTCGTGTTTATGGGTAAATTTCAGTAACTGGCTAGAAACTGTACTGCCTGGATGCCAGTAAAAAAGAAATATAGAGGACCTGGATTAAATCAGCTGCAATAAGTGAGGAAGAAACACTGACTGGGTAAAGTTCTGCAGCTGTTCAACAAAAAGCAATGCAACCTCCAGACATGAATTCTAGTAACCTACAGGAAGATACAAGACAACTGCACACAGACCAGGTTAAAATAAAAGAACCACTGATGGAAAAATAGAAGAAGCTTTAAACAAATATTCAGATGAGGTGATAAAGCTGCAAAAATCAGAGTTTGAAATGAAGAAAAGGCTGGCTGAATATGAAACTGTTAGGAAGAGATGTTTCAAAAAAATAATAGAATTAGATGACGGAGCATGTAGGGAAATCCTGAGATTTTCAGCTGTACTAGAGAAGCTGGAAGAAACAGACTGCATTAAATTTATGAAAGCACAAATAAGCAACTTGAGTGGCATTCCACAGCAGGAGAAAAACACAGGGCACATTGTGTGTATGCTCCAAACCTGGCTATGAGAAAGCAACCTAGACCTTTAATAGTAAAGATGCAGTCTTACCAGCAGAAGGAGATGATTTTGACAAAACTGTGGCAGAAGGACAAAGTACTAAAAGTGAGAGACAGCAGAGTGTTTCTGGAGAATGATTACTCATTGTGCACCAAGCAGAAGAGAAGCAAAGTTATTCCACTATTCAGGGAATGTTGAGACACAAGTGTGAGATTCAAGCTGCTCTACCCAGTTGTTTTCAAAGTATTCTTCTCTGGAGGGACAAAATAATTTTTTGATGAAGTACATGCTAAAGAGAAAATACAAAAGTTTGTCTAACAAAATAAAGTGCTGTGAAACAGAAAGAGATTCTGCTTCTTGCTCTTCTGGTAATAAAAACCACAGAGAGAGAGAGAGAGACTTTGTCTGGGAAATTTTTGTCTAATGTTTCAATGGAAAATGTTGGATAGAAGGAAAGGAGCAAGAGAAATGACTAAAAGAATGGAAAGTGCATTGGAAATGAAGCAGAGACAGGAGTTGTGAGATGGAGATGAACAGTAATAAAACTAGTAACTTAATGTAATAATTATATGTATGAAATATGACAGAACAAGAAAATCTGGAAATATTGGACTTTTTCCGAAGTTGTTGGTGTTGTGGGATACTCTAAACCATATATCTACTGCATGTCATTAGTGTTAAAAATGCTTTGGGGAGGGGAAGAGGAGGGAGAAAGGTAACTGTAATTAATGATTTTTTTCTTACTAGCACTTTTTTGTGATTTACAGTTTTCTTTGTATGCTATAAAGTAAAGTTTTCTCAGTTATTTTTTAAGTATAATGGGGACTGTAAACAGGTGCTGTTAATCTTTTTTTCTTTTCTTTTATTTCCCCCTTCTCTCTTTCTTCTTGTTCAGTTTTAATAAATGTAGGCAATGCAAGGGGGGAAAAGACTGGTTAAAACAGCATGACAAAAGAAAAAACAGTATGATTTTTCTCATTCATGCATTTGGAAATGACTGGCTTAAGGACCTTAGACTGATTTAGTAACACATTTTAAGAGTAAGCAAGTAAAAGTATATATATGCTGAGTGGCAATTCTGCATCTGGTCTTCATGTTTTCATGGAACCAATCTTTTAAAGAGAAACTGGCTGCCTGCTTCTCATGTCTCCATGGAGACAATCTGATAAAGAGAAACTGGCTACAGTCTGATGGAGAGTGATTGGCTGAAGAAAGAAAAACTGAGAAGAGAAATTGGTTAGAAGATAATGTTCTCTGAAAGCATTCAGGGGATTTCCCAGCTGGTAGAGCTATAAAGAAAAGACAAAACCAATTAGCACTTAGTAGAAGCATAGGCTGCACCAAACGTTTTAGCATGTTTAACCTTCTTTTAGGTTAATTTAAGTGTGTGAGTGTGGCTGTCAGTTTGGGACTTGTGTTCCTATTAGGATAGTAAAACTTCAGTATTTAAATATGTACATAGTTTTCTGTGTTAATATTAAGTTAATAGGTTTGGGGAGGGTATTGGGGTGGTTGTTTCTTTGTTTGAAGGCTTTCAATAAAACAAAAAAAAATTGTAAAATGTGATATAGGCTGAAATGGATATGACAAGAAACAACTCTATAAAAGTTCAACCTGTCAAACAATGTATGCCAATAGCACAAACGCTAGAACTAGACAATTAACAAAAATGCAATGGTGCTTTCTGTAATGTCTTTAAATGTCAACCATCTCACAGATAAATACAAAAAAAAAAGAAAGAGTAATGAACTATATTAAAAATGCAGAGCAAATAGTCAAGTTACAGGAGACATGCTTATAAAGAACTGAACATGTGAATTTGATAAAGAAAGGTTTTCAGGATGGTTATTCAGCAGAATACATAGGACAAAGGAAAAGAGGAGTACTTATATTAATTGCAAGAGGAGATCTAATAGTGATAGAAGAGGATAAAAAAATATAATAATGTCAGATTTGTAGTGCCAAGGGGCTACTGGCAAGGAAGGAAGATTACACTGGCATATATTTATATTCCACCTAAAGCTGCTATAATGGAGCTTAAGAAAATTCTAGGAGAAATAATTAGTTGTCAGCAAGGAATATTACTTATAGGTGGGGACTGGAATGTGATTTGCAAAAGTGAAGATATGTCTGGGGAGCCCAGAAAGGAAAGTATAACAAAGAAGGGTAGATTTTTGAAGAAAGTTATGAAAATATTTGGCATGGGACATTGAATTCACTAACAGGAGTTCTGAATGAATTTACATATTATTACCCAAGATATAAAAACGGGGCTAGGCTAGACCAAATTTATGTTTCACAGAAACGTGCATTTAATTGAAGGTCTTGATGCATACCCAATAACTATTTCAGATCAAGTGCCAATAATAACTAAAATAAAAGCACAGGTAATGAAATAAAAATGAGACACTGGTGCTTTCTCATCTATCTGTTGAAAAGAGAGGAATTTAAAGAATATGTAGTGGAGCTTATTTGGGAGCTATTAGAGAGGATAGAAATTTCTTCTGAAAATATAGCTATGGAATGGGATAAAATTAAAGTAGATTTTAAAAATAGTATGGAAATAAAAGAAAGAGAGCTATGGTTAAAAAGTAACAATAATTATTTAGAGGGACTGACAAATGCAAAAGTATTACAGAATAGGGGGAATCTCACAGAACAAGAAGAGGATCAACTGCAGAATGCTAAGCAGAAAATAAGGAATTACCCTGATAATATGCAAGAGTTTAGAAATATTGCTGTTAAGCAACTGTTTTCAATAATAACAGTAGAACACAAAAACCTTTAACACAATGACCCAGGCAACAGAAAGTAGAAAGAGATGTCGCTAAGCTTAGGGAGCCTATAACAAGGAAGGTAGCAAGAGATCCTGTAAAGGTATTAGAAATATTTTAGAAATTCTATGGAAGTCTGTATAAAACAGAGAAATATGAAAATCAAGAAAAGATGCATATGGAAATGTTTATGGAAGAATTAAATATGCCAAGGTTAGAGGTAGATGAGGCTCAATTGCTAACAGGATAGGAGGAGATGAGATGAAAATTGTGATGTACAACCAATCTACAGGAAAGTCTCCAGGAACAGATGATATTCCTGTGGAAGTTTGGTAGCTAGGAGGGAAAACTGATAAAGATCTGAAAGGTTTTGTTTAACAGTATTTTAAGAGGAGGAGAAGTACCAACATACTAGAAGAAAGCAGTGGCAGCTGTAATACCTAAAGAGGGTAAAGATCCATCAGATCCAGTTTCATACAGACCCATTTCAATACTAAACCATGATTATAAAGTGTTCATGTCTATAATGGCTAAAAGAATGGCAAAAGTAATGCCAAAATTGATAGATATAGATTAATGTAGCTTTGTGGAGGGGAGGCAAATGTTTGACAATATTAACAGAACATTGATGATCCAGACGGAGGCAGAATATAACAAAATACCATTGTTGTTGGTGGGTCTTGATGCAGAGAAAGCATTTGACAGAGTAATCTGGGACTTTATGAGCAGGGAAATGGAAGCATTTACATTTCTTGAAAAAAATTATAAGGTTAAATAGGGGGATATATGAGGGATCATAGGCAAAAATTAAAGTAGGTGAGGTCCTCTCTGATAATTTTTACTTGAGCAGAGGAGCCAGGCATGGGTGTCCTCTTTCCCCTTTCTTATTTGCATTATATTTAGAACCACACAGGAGTGCAAAGGAAATAAGGCACTCAGAAGTGCAAGGATATAATTGGTGTGGTAGTCAAGAAAAGCTAGCTCTATTTGCAGATGATATTATTTTATACCTGACAAAATCAGAAAGTGACATTACAGTTTTTTGGAACATTTTGAGACAGTTTCAGATCTTTTTGGGATACAAAATTAATGAAGCTAAAACAAGGGCAATAGCAGTAAATTATGTACCCACACACAAATTGGCTCAGCAATATCCTTATTTATGGGGACATGATAAAATGAAATTTTTAGGGCAATGGATTAAAAATGATTATGGTGTGGCAGCTAAGGATTGTGGGAAAAGACTAAACAAGCAATAGTACAAAAACTGAGAAAATGGAAGCTTTGTTATGAATAATAAGATACAAGCAGTCAAAATGTTTTACTCCCTTTAGTCTTATACACAGATCAGGCATATTTTTATCAGCCAGAGAAGAAGTTGTGGCTAGCAATTAATAAAGAGCTGAAGGATTTTATCTGGGAGGGGAAAACAGCAAGCGTCAAGTGGGATAAACTGATTCTTCCAGTAGAACAGGGCAGATTAGGATTACCCGATTTGAAGGGGCATTTCAGAGCTACACAGTTAAGGCTCCTATATATAGCACAAGCAGTAAACTATAATTTAAAGTGGAAAGGGATGATGTTTATACCCATAAAGCAGCAGAAAGTATTCTAAGAACTAAGCCAACACAAGAATGGAGAAAGGAGATTCTGCTGATAGGGATGAATGCAATTAGGAATATAGACAATAGGAATGAAGGGGCTGGAATTTATTGGAGAAAACTTGAAAAGGAACCAAGGTACTGGTAGAAAATAACTAGAGATGGGAAAGGTAATAGAATGGAAAGAGACCAAATATTTATTTGTACTGCAGGTTAGAGATTACCTTCCCTATCAAGGATTGATATCAGAGTATAGACAAAGAGAAAGAAATAGGGAGGTCCTAAATGAAAGTCCAGCACTGGCAGAATTCTTAGTAGAATCTAAAACAGAAGTTGCCATTACAAAAGAATAATTAGTAGAGCATATAAAATGTTGCATGATTAACTATAAGAATCAATTGGAGATGGTTAGAAAGGATTGGGAAGAGAGATTGGATAAGCAATTCACAAAAAAAGCAATGGGGGATATATGTATGTCTCCCAAATATGCAACAAAATCTAGAAGATTTAGGCTTTTTGCTTGGAAATGTTTACATAGATATTTTTATACCCCAAATATACTTCAGAGAATTTTTCCTCAGGTAGATAGCAAATGTTGGAGGTTTGATGAGAAAGAAAGAGGTATTTGGGAACATATTTTCTGGGAGTGCGGTGGATTGGTGGACTTTAAGGATTCTTTGCAGAATGTACTGTTGAAGATGCTGGGTGGGCAGATTGGTGTAATAAGGGAGATGATTTTTCTGAGCTGCAATACAGAATATGAATTTCCTAGCCATAATAAGGCCTTCTTGTCTAACTATGGTGGCTGTGATAAAAGCAATTACTAGAAAACAGAAATTAAAATCTAAACCAACTATATTAAAACTAGTGAATATAGTAACAGAGATAAAACAACTGGAAATTAGATATTTAGAAAAGGGTAAAAGCAAACTACATAGAAAAAATGGGAACTGTGGGAACAATACAAATAGGGAAGGAATGAGGTTTAAAAGAAAGCAGGACTTAAATGAGCTATGTTATGTTTGACTGAAAATGATTGGGTAGATTATAAGTGATGTATAATGTTTGCATCTGGGAGTGTGTCAGTATGGTTTGCGATGTAGAATGCTTGCAACTAAGATTATGTCTGTGTGGTTTGTTTTCATTTATATAAATGTATTATTGCTTATGTCATGTGATGGTTTAATAAAGATGTTTCTTGCTTAAAAATTTTATGTTGCTTAGGTTATATGATATATAGCAATATATGTGAAGTATAATGTTTGTTAATGTTAATTTGTTAACACAGTTGGATTACTTTTGTATAAATGTAAATTTGCCTGTAGCACAAGTGATAATTCAATAAAGGTGTTTAAAAAAACACACACACATGTAACACCATGATCACAATAAACCTTGCAAAATTATGAAAAAACTTAATTGAACAGCATCTGGATTGCATTCAACAACGTAACTCTTCAAAAATTCTGAAAAGACTGTGATGAATAGCATTGGGATGCATTCCACAACAGTACCAATAACATATAATGGAATTTATTTGATAGGAAGAACAGCAACTTATACTGACAAAGAACTATGGTATGATGACATTGGACAGAAGATAAAGCAACTATTAGCACAGGTCTATCACTTGACAGCATCCCACA
Source organism: Protopterus annectens (assembly GCF_019279795.1). Classification (NCBI taxonomy): domain Eukaryota; kingdom Metazoa; phylum Chordata; order Ceratodontiformes; family Protopteridae; genus Protopterus; species Protopterus annectens. The sequence goes on along the minus strand of NC_056739.1, from coordinate 763,497,695 downwards.
AACTTTAATGACCTGTTGGAGACACTGCCACATGCAGAGTGTTTCTACCTCAAACCCATCCAAGAATGGATCTATGGGCAGCAGCACAAACTTTAGATGGAGCCTATCTGGGGGCGAGTTGTATAGACCAACTGTTTTCAGCAGCAACTGTACTGCACAGTAGCCTCTAGATAGGAGAACATAAATCACATGCTGCAGCCATGTCAGAGCCAGTCACTCAATTTTGTAAAAATTGGCTCCAGGTGATTTGGTCATGTTAACTAATGTCATCAAAAATGGTCATGAGTGATTATTTATAACTGGGTTAAGGACCTGACCAATTCAGACTTATGCATGGGACCAGTGCTAATGCTGGGGAGTCTATGTGCCTAGAATGACCACTTTGTGCCACCATAAAGTCCAGCACCCTTGGTCAATAAGCTATTGGCTGGTGTCCAGTTGCCCATCTTGGGGTGCCTAGGACAGCTTTGCTGAGTGAAAGCTGAATATAAAAAAATAAAAACAAGCCAGGTATGGAAATAATGTACATAAGGAAAGTTGGTAGTGGAATGCAGAATTCCTCAAAAGAAAGGAGGAGTACAGGAGAAAGTAAGAGATGGAAAACATGCACCAGGCTAATAAGGAATATCAGCTGACTAACAAAGAGACTAAAAAGCAGATACAATAACAAAGAACAAGTCATAAGAGGCATTCTACCAGCTTCTTAAAAGTGACTCAGTGGATGTCACAAAGAAATTCTGCGATGTTGCACGCCGAAAATAGAAAGATAGTGAATACAGTCATCTGACACCCTTCATAATGGATGCCAGCAACAACCTGCTCACCAGTCCACTGGACATTAAAGGCAGATGGAAAGAGAACCTTCACTAGCTTCTGAATGAAGAAACTCCCGTAGAAGTACTACTGCCTGAGAAACAGCCTGCAGTGAAAGAAGACAAAGAGCTCAACCTAGAAGTAAGAACAACACTAAGGAAAATTAAGTCAGAGAAAGCAGCAGGCTCAGATGAGGTAACAGCAGATATGGTCAAGATTTTGGGTGAGTTTAGGGAGAAATAGCTCTTGCAGGTACTCATAGAAGTTCATAGGTTCATAGGTGTTTACTAGGCTAATGACCACAAGGGCCTTTTTAAGCCTAGCCATGCATCTAAAATCTCTGACAAGTTCTGATATCCATGATAAATGTAAGCATGGGCCGGGGAGATGAACCATTTACAGGTTACCTGTTTGCATTAGAGACATAGGTGCCAAACCTAGGATGAATTTCCAGTTTCCCATCCAATTGTCAAATTGCACTTGAATTGAGTTAGTGTGGAACTCTGCTTCACATGGATGGGGAGCCTGTTCCATAGATGGAGTAGTCTCTGGGATACATACCTATCTCTCCAACAAGTCCCATTTATATCACAGGCAAGGTTTACATCTTTAGAACAGGTAATTCTGCTACTGTTTGTTTTGTGGATATGCAGAAGGTCCATCAGAGTTGGGTCTGACAATGCCCTGTATGCCAGGCATAGATCTCCCTCAAAGCCTGTTGGAGACAGAATACATGGATAGGGCCTTGAGGTGGTCTTGATAGGATGTATTACTTACGCCATGTATTCTTTTAGTGAGAAACCTCTGTGGATGTTCCATTTGTGGAATATGCCTGGTTAGGCACATACCAAAGAGTGTATTCTACTCAATGATAAATCTGATGAATGCCGAATACAATGGAACAATGACTTCTTGGACTTAGATGCCATACCTTTGCTTATAAGTTGTGCAACATAGAAAGATTTCCTCACCACTATAGACACGTGATGATCAAAAGCTAGATTACCATCTATGTGTATCCCTAAGTCCCTGACTACTGTGTCAGCTCTAAGGGATGTGTTGTCAATATGATAGTTACCTGGATGGATGACCTCCCAAAGGATACTATTATGCACTTCTTGGCATTTAGTTTTAGTCCATGGCTCTGACAGCAGTTGTCTGTTTCAGCCCCTCCTGGAGAACATTTATGTCAGTGTGAGATTCAATGACAGCTCCTAATTTGCAGTCATCTGCAAATTTAGTCAGCCACAGACCACTGACATTGGCCTTGACTTCTGAGAAGTAAATGTTAAAAAGGAGCAGTCAAAGGACTGATCCCTGAGAGAGTCCACTTGTGACTAGCCTCTTTGTAGAGGTGGAATCTCAAATTCTAACTTCCTGGGTCCTGTCTGTGAGCCAGTTGGCTATCCACTGGGTGATATAGGTGTTTGTACCTAACCTCTTGGGTTTATCAACAATGCTAGAGTTTGGTATTGTGTCAAATGTCTTAGCCAGGTCAAAGTAGGCAGCGTGAATTATTTTGCCCTCATCCATTGCTTTGGTGACCTTCTCAAAGAAGTCCACCAGGCTGAGTATGCATGATCTGCCCTTGACAAAACAAAACTGGGTTGGGTCAAGTGTCTGGAGGTTTACTATATCTCTCTTGATCATCTCTATGATAATTATTTCCATGGCTTTACATATAAGACTAGTAAGACTTATGGGTCTGTAGTTTCCAGGGTCTTTAGGTGGTCCACCTTTGTGCAGAGGGATGACTGTTGTTTTTCTTCATTCATGAGGCATGAAGCCTGTTTGGAGGCTACAGTTAAATAGTAATTCCAGAGGTCCTGATAGGTCATGTTTCATGCTATTTAGAAGACATCCTGGGATATTGTCTGGGCCCATTGATGCAGTGTTCTTGGTCTTAGAGAGAGCATTAAGGACCTGTTCCCTAGTGATAGTGGGGGGAGTTATATTTGATGATATTTCCTGAGGGAAGGTTGAGGGGGAGAGAGGAGAAAAGCTGGAGCTGAATTTATCAGCCAGGAGGTTTGCTATACCTTCTGGCTCAGTATAGGTGGCTCCATTTACAATGAGCTCTGCACACAATTGTGTAATACCTTTAAGGTTGCGGACATCACTAAAGAATGATTTGTGGTTATCCTTGGCCTGGGAGGCCAAACTTACCTCAGATTTGGCTTTGGTAGACTTTATTTGTCCACTGAGTTGTTTGTTTAGTTTGATGAGAGTGCTTTTATCCTTCTGGGTAGTGCATTTCCTAATTTTTGCCATAATTTTCTTACTCCTATTATACACCCGATTGATTTTATGATTCCAACAGAGTGGCTTGTTTTTTGAGTTAGTTCTGTACTTCTTCCAGGTGGGTACAGCTGCCTCTATGCAACTATTAACATGCTTGTACAGGGTTTCTGTGAACAGTTCTGCATAAGTAGAAGTGTTCTCAGGGTTTATAGGGGCTTGAAATGTTGCCAGGTTCTCACTTAATAGCAGGAGGTTAGCCTTAGAACAGTTCCTGAATATTTCCAGTTGAGCTGGGGGTCCAGGTTTTATTTTTATTTCAAAGGAGGCCATTTTGTGGTCTGACCTTACTAGAGAAGGCACTACAGTAGGGGGTGTGCAACACTCTCCCATATTAGTGAGGACCAGATCCAGTGTGGTTGCACTCCTGGTTGGTGTATTGACTATCTGGTCCAGGGCATTTGTGTTTACAAAATCCAGGAATCTCTGTGCATGTATGTTTGATGTCATATAGGATTCCCAGTTAATAGTGGGGTAATTAAAGTCACCCATGAATATGATATTGGGTTGGATGGCTAGTATTTCTAATAAGTTTAAATACATGGTATGGGTTTCCTGGCTCATAGTATGAAGACAAAGGCATATCTTAGATGGATGGACATTAAGAATACTAGTGCCACTATTATTTAGCTTGTTTACTGGGAGATAAATTAATCACAACAGTGTATTTCCAGACATTCACAAAACAAATAAGAGAGAACAAATTCACAAACATGAAGTAATCACAGAAGGTAGAGAATCCCATAAACAGTTCAAAGAAAATGTTGTTATAATTAACATAGTCGAAAAACAAAAATGGATTAATTTTAGTAGTAAATACAAAAGGGAAAAAGCAGATGAGAACAAAGGGTAGAAGTAGAAATGACCTAGGTGAGGACAGAGTTAGGTTTTGTGCCCTGTGGAAAAGCACTTGCAAGCGGATTTTTGATAGAGGTATCTTTTGATTTGAGCTCTGAGAGTCTGGAAAGAGGAAACTACTGTTAGATGGGGGGAGAGGGATTACTAAAGTTTGGCTGCTAGAGTAGAGAAGGAATGGTCGGTACAATGTAGTTAGGTTTGGGGTGTCTGGAGTGAGGCACATAATTGGGAGAGGTTGCAAAGGTTATAGGGGTGGTTTTACTACTGAGTTTGGCAACAAGAGGTGGGAAGGCACCTGGTTTAAGTAGTTTGTAAAGAAGAGACCTTATGACAAACCTCAACTCTGTAGGTAGTCATTTGCCTTTGGAGAGGGTGGTGCATTAATGTTTCGGGTGTTTGGGATGGAAATGAATTGGCTGATTTTTGCCTTCAATGGAATGTAAAGTTTTTTTTTTTTTTAAAGCTAAAATAATGGCGGGAGAAAGGCCTAAAAATAGGGACAGATTTTAAATGTTGCTCTTATAAACTTAGAAAGGTACTAGAATATCAGGATTCGTGTATCATACATTTTTCTGAAAGAGATGAAATCTGAAACTCAAATGTATGTGATTATTTAGTGACTTCAGTCTTCAGTCATTTGTTAGAAAACCACAACCTTTAAGAGGAACAGACCAAAAATATGAGGCAAAAATCTGGACATTGTGGGAAATCTGATCAACTGAGAGTTATGTGGGGAGCCCATATTTAAGTTGAGCAAGGAGGACACCTGTTCTTATTGCAGCTCAAGATGATCTCTAGAGAAAGGGAGATATTTTCCAGAACCAGAATAAAAGAGAACTGATCTTTTTCCAGATGTTTTCAATATGGCTTTGGAAGTTAAGTGAATGGTCTGGCCATAGACCTAAGTATTTAAAGCATGCACTTGTTTTGAATTGGGGAACCCTTAAAATCTGAAATGTTGAGATTTGTAGGAGTTGTGGTTCCAATAATCATGCTTTTTGTTTTGGAGGATAGTAGGAATAGTGAATATTTGTTTAGCCAAGAATTAAGGGAGTAAAGGTAGAATTGAAGATGTGTTTGAATAGTTGAATGGGAGGGAATGGATCCAGTTACAGAATGATATGGTGAATGGCCTGTGAAATTATTATCTGTGCATAACCACAAATGCCCAAGCATAAGACGCTACAATGAATGTCAGGGTCTAAATCCTTGCTGCTAAATCTTGCTTTTTTCCCACTTTTCTGAGAGTTAAAAAAGTTCAGTTACAGGCTTGCTGTTCCTGAACTGTTTGAAAGTTTCTGTGAGGCCATTTTTGCTTGGGCTGAAGGAGGGTCTCTGTGTTCATCAGTGGCAGTGACTAACATTGAGCAGCTTCCCTGCCACCCGTAGAGGTGGTTACTGACTTGAAACTGTAGTTTTATTGGCCACTAGGGGTCATTTCCATAACTCCTTCATTTGTCCTCAGAGGAGTGGTTTAAGGCAGTAACTTGTAGTTTATTGGCCATTTTGGGTCATTTCCCGTCTTTTCCAGCCCCCTGCTATAAAGCACGCTTTAGCGCGCATTAGCGCGATTTAGCACGGAGTTGCCACTGTTGCACACTAGGGCAGCTCCGGTTAAGCAGGTTTAAACTATTCGGGCTACCTAAAGTCCACTCTTCAAATTTTCCCTTAAAACTACCTTCCTCGAACTATACTACTGATCTAATCAGCGTATCCTATAATTAAAAAGATCATCTCTACTTGACTCCAAGTAGACTATTCTCTATCTGTTAAACGTAGCACTTGCTCCTACAGTACTTATTACCTTGATACAGCACTCTTGTCATAGATAGTACCCCAAAAAGGCAACCCCCCATTTCTCGGTCACCCACGTCCCCGGAATCTTTTTAAAGTTTTTTGTCTATTCCTTCTAGCATGTCGAGGGATCAGTTGCTAGTGTCCTCTCCTGCTCAGCTGGTGAACCTGGGAATATTGAGGCAATGTTACAATTGCCTCATGTACACAGACAACCCTCTCCTCCTCCCACAAAACACAAATACATGCGAGATGCAACTATACGGCCAAACTGGAGGCTGAGCTCTCTCAACATAGGACTGGCAAGACCAGTCAGGAGGAGAAGGTTACCACACACACTATAGACCCAGTTTCACATAGTACCATTACAACCTCAAATCATACACATAAACACACAAAGACATACTCGCAGGCTCTGATCAAAAATCTACCAAAACAGCAGAGGCCACCAAAGCAGACACCCAAACAACCACCACCTCAGAACACAACACCTGCAACACATAGACCTCACAGTCAGAGTGTCAAACAGTCACAGCCCTTAAGGCCAAACACAATGCCAGACACACTAGTCATTGGTGACTCCATAGTCAGACACACTGACGTCCCGCTCACCAGACTGAGTAAGGAGAAGGTCACAGTAAGCTGCCTGTCGGGCGCTAGAATCCGCCACATAACCGCAAGCACTCAGGTCTCTCAACAGCAGGTACAAATATGACTCAGTCATTGTCCACGCTGGTGTAAACGACCTGAGACGTACCTCCTTGGACTACATGAAAAGAGACATTGAGGAGCTCTCTGATTATGTAGCCCAGGCAGGTATGACCCTGACCTTGAGCAGTATCCTACCTTCACCAAGAATGATGCCACAATACAGAGATAAGATGATCAGCTTTAACAATTGGCTTAAACACTGGTGTCATTCAAAGGGGATCCAGTGTCTGTCTGCCTGGGATGACATGCTGGACAAGCCACGCTGCTTCGCAAGGGACGGCTTGCACCTGTCACCCTGGGATTCGGATATTGGCAAAGGCTCTTGCCACCCCATAGTGCCTTTTTAGGCAAGGCTCAAATTCTAAACCTACCACCCTAGAACACAAAAAGGAAAAACTAAGGGTAATGCTGCTCAATGCCAGAAGTCTAAATCTCAAAATGCACACACTCGAGGCCCTTCTCAGTATGGAGAACATCGATGTCTGTGCTGTGACAGAAACCTGGTTCAAGGCTCCTGAGAGCACCCCAGCGCTATCAGGTTTTACCTCATATCATGCGTTCCGGCCCCAAAATCTGGACAATACCAAGAAAGGAGGGGGGTATCCATATTCATCAAGGACACCCACACCTCAAGACTGGTGGAAACGCACGATGCATCGGAGACCATCCAGGTGCAATTAACCATAGGCAAGACTGCTCTGCAAATTGTAGCATGTTACAGGCCACCCTCACAAACTCAGGAACCTCACATGGCCTTCCTGAAAACACTAGAGGGATAAATGTATCACCAAACACCATCATACTAGGTGACTTCAATTACCCTAATATAGACTGGGAACACTACTCAAGCCCAAACACCCTAGCCCAAAAGTTCCTGGAATTCATAAACTCAAATGCCATGGAACAACTAGTCACCATCCCCACAAGAGGAGATAACATACTTGATCTCATCATCACGAACATGGGAGCACAATGTTCAACACCGGAGGTGTACCCTCACTGGTGAGATCAGACCACAAACTAATCTCGCTGGAGGTCCTCATCCCACCCCACCTGAAATAAAAAGACCACAGTAAAGAACTTCTCAAAAGCCGACTTCACACTTCTAAAGACTAGTGTGGTCTCCTTTAAGGCCCCGAGCCGTGAAAACAGTACTCAAGCCGCTGAATCACTTACAAATGCCTTCTACCAGCACCTGCAGGACTGCATGGATAAGGCAATCCCAAGCAAAACAAAGACTCTTTGTACCAAAGGCAAGCGTCCAGTCTGGTGGACCCCAGCCATAAACAAACTCTACAACAAAAGGAGGAAGCTACTACAAGATAGAGCAAAATCCTTAAAAGGTAAGACACCCTTGATCACTATAAGTAAAAACTAAGAGCTCTCATAAAATCATCCAAAGCAAATTTCGAGAGAAAAATAGCTAAAGACTCAAAAAGACAATCATAAGGCCTTCTTTAGCTATGTTAGAAACCTGGGAGGAAACTCCCAGATATGCTCAGAGCTAGTTCAAAATGATGTGAAGATTACTGATCCTACAGACATTGCCAACATACTGGCTGACAGGTTCAGTGCAAACTTCTCCACCCCCCCCAAAAGGAGAGATATCTATACCAAACGATTGTAGCCGCCAAACATCTCCAGCGCACAAGTGAGAACTGCTCTCTCCAAAGCAAAAAACACAGCATCCATGGGACCTGATGGTGTCCCCGGCTGTGTGCTCCATGAACTCAATGAGGAATTAAACCCACAGCTAGGACAGCTGTTTAATCAAAGTCTTACCTCTGGATACGCACTCCAGGAGTGGCGCACTGCAACTGTGGTACCACTTCACAAAGGCGGTGCCTCCACCGACCCTGGAAATTACCGCCCATTAGCTTGACAAGCCTTATCTGCAAAGCCATGGAGAGGATCATAATGGACCTCATAAATAAAGACATAGGAATTTGCAGACTTTGGATCCAACCCAGTTTGGCTTTGTCAAAGGCAGATCATGCCTTTTAAACTTGGTTGACTTTTTGAAACAGTCACCAAAGCCATTGATGAGGGAAAGGCAGTCCATACAGCCTACCTCGATCTGGCTAAGGCCTTCGATACAATACCCCACTCGGGTATCATTGAAAAACTCATCAGCTTAAATGTCAACCCATACATCACAAGATGGGTTGCAAACTGGCTGAGTGACAGAACCCACAGGGTCAGAGTTGCTGGCGCCATGTCAGACTCAAAGCCTGTCACAAGTGGTGTCCCACAGGGCTAAGTCCTGGGCCCACTCTTGTTTGGCATCTACTTTTCAAGTACAAGCAAACACAGGAGGGTTATGAGCTGACAAAGTTTGCAGATGACTGCAAACTGGGCGCCATAGTAGAAAACACATCTGACACAGATATCCTTCAGAAGGGTCTCACAGAAACGGATAACTGGTGCCAGAGCCATGGCCTAAAGTTAAATGCCAAAAAATGCATAGTCATACCCTTCGGGAAAAACAAGGTTACCCCTAGCTACCAAATAGGTGGCAATCCACTGAGCACAGAAGAAGTTATCAGGGACCTGGGGACCCAGGTTGATAGTAGTCTGTCATTCGACACCCATGTAGCTAAAGTAGTTAGGAAGACCTTCTACATTGCCCACCTTATCATGAAGGGATTCTCATCTAGATCAAGGGAGGTAATAGTCTCCCTTTACTCATCACTCATCAGACCAATGATTGAGTACAATGCCCCATTCGGAATGTATCTGACCCGACACTTGCAGCAGCTGGAGAGGCCACAAAAGTTCCTCACCAAAAGGATAAAGGGTCTCAAAAATCTGTCCTATGCTGCCCGACTGAAAGAACTCCAGCTCTATTCAGTCGCTTACCGCTTGCTCAGAGGTGACCTTTGCCTAACATACAACGCCATGTCAAACCCAGATTTGATGAATATGCTTCACCTCAAAAAATCTAGATCCATCAGAGCCACAAGGATGAGAGACTTAAACCTTGACACGGCTATTAATAGGACGTGCTGGAGGGATAGATTCATCACCCAAAGACTCCCTATGCTGTGGAACAAAATCCCGGTACATGTGAGGCAGAGCACCTCGCTGGCCTTGTTCAAGAGAAATCTTGACCAATGGATGGGAGATCGCAGATATACCCCAGGGATTACCTCAGTGTCACTGCTCGACAGAGGCACAGCAAAATAATGGGTATAGTTCCCCATATTAAAGGGGTGGCGTAAGCCACAAAACGATGGGCTAGGCTTGTAAATGCCCTCGGGCAGATAGCCTAGTATGAACCTATGAACCTAATATTGCCATGCATACACCACTGGAATACACCAAAGTCACTGCTAGGCATCAAACATTCCAGGCTGTCCAACACAGTGTTAAGATGACAGTTCACCATAAACTGAAAGAAGATACAGTGCACCCACCAATAGCAAAAAACACCAGACAGCGATCATATTCCTCATAATGCACTGGGTACTTCCATGTTACTAATATGGAATACTCCTCAGCACTATGTCTGACATAAGCATTTCCATTAAGAGGCGTTATATGCAGATATGCCAATAACATAATCCTTGCATCCACTGTTCACACCCTACAATTATAGTTGCTACCCAACCCATCACAATGTTGATGCTTGTACAGCAGCAATCCTTGTACAAGAGCAGCCAGTGTACCTGCCTCTATCACCCTTGATTACCATTTACCCACTCACATGATCTCTGCATTACTCATGCTGACATGCATTCACATGGTCTGCATTTACTCACAGTGCACAATGACAACTAGATTATCTCCTCTGCCTTGCTATCTGTCGATAACAAATACTCATCCACATGACCTCTGTATTACACATAACGTCATGCATTCACATGTATTTACTCACAGTGCACAATAACAAAGAAGTTGTTTCTTTTGCATTGCCATCTACTGATAAATATTCACTGACATGATCTCTGCATTACAAATGATGACATGCAGTCATACTATCTGCACTTACTCACAGTGAACATTAAGAAATAGATTATCTCCTCTGCCTTGCCATCTACTGATAACACATACTCACCCACATGATCTCTGCATTACATATGATGACATACATTTACATGGTCTGCATTTGCTCACAATGCACAATGACATCAAGATTGTCTCTTTTGCCTTGCCATCTATTGATAACAAACACTCACCTATATGATCTCTGGATTACACATGATGACATGCATTCACACAGTCTGCATTTACTCACACTGTGCATTGACAAAATGATAAAGACACAGCACATGCTCATGGACTGCAGGATACATCCTCCTGGGATTGTTACACTTTCTGAACTACAAACTACACCCCCTCCCTGTCTGCTGTGTAAGTAGACCTCTGACACCCACCCTCAAGCTGCATAACCCAGATGTCATCTGCTCTTTGTACTTTTCATGTGTACTCAGTATCATATTTCCAGTCTTTCTCCTTAAGATGTGTTCACACTTTACTCTTCAGGATCTCTTCTACTCAAATTTAAATATGTGGAGTGATAGTGCCTTCCTTACACAACTGCACATCATCAGTTTTGCAGCCTTTTCCATCCAACCATACTTCAGCATCTTCAACCTAACACATAACAGCAGGAATCGCTCCTTATATATGAAATCTTCATACTCCCAAGCTTTCAGCTTGAGAGGAAGCTAAATGTCCACACAAAAATACCTTTATTCCTTAGTAAACCCAAAATATTAGAATTTATTGCTATTCATTTTTCCTCAAAGACCACTCATTATGGTGAATATCTCACACAAATATACTTTCTTCACAGAGCCCCAGGAGTGAACCCAGAATGTTTTCCTCAAAATGGCTAAAAAGTCTATTTCTTCAATATTTAGAATATGAAAAGATGGTTCTTGTTACTTCCACTTCATTAAGAAGGGGCATAAGGTTTCTGTCCCATTTTACAGAAACATAACATACAAACAAGGTGAATGAAAGTCTGGTGACTCCCCAAGAAAGTTATGCCCCAAAGTTGCAAGCTGCAGTGAAGTAGCATAGCTAGTATGGTGCAAGAGGGGCAACTGCCCCAGGTGCAAAGAACTGGGGGAGCATGATCAGCTGGTATTGCATTTGCAGTCAAACCCGAGTGCTGCTTAAAAGTAAAAAAAAAAAAAAAAAAATCAGTTTTTTTAACTAAATCCTGAGTGCTGCAACACTCAGTGCAGGAAGGGTACAAACTAAAGCAAATTGTGTGCTAAAGTTTATTAGAAAAAAAATTATTTTAAGTAAAACAGGAGAGTCTAACGCTATGTGCAGGTTGTGTATAAACTGTAGCAACTGTTTGCTACATTTGTAGCAAGTAGTTTGCTCCAGTATATAACAAGAAAATATTATTACTTTTTATTAATAAAATGGAGGAGGGTCAGGGCACAGAAATGGGACCTGAATGCCGGGCAGCCAGGCAGGGGGAAGGGCATGTTGCCATCTGGTCACCTGACTAGTGTTTTTTTTTTTTTGGTCTTCACTTTAAGAGGTGGGGGAGTTGGTGCTGGTTAATGGTCCTGGCAGAGGGCACTGGTTAACCCAGCTAGACTTCTGCTACTGTGTGTATGGGCTGTTTGATACCTTATAGAATTTGCATCCTCACACCAGGATTGTTGTATTCATTTTGAATGGGCTCTGCTTTCCTTACAAGTGTTGCTATTTTGTGTATCCTTGGCACAAAGAGTGTTTTACCAAACTTATTCTAATTTTACAGGCCCTGCAAGCTATGAGTCTCTCTTACTGTTTGTCTACCTGTCACCTGACTAGCCATCAGTGGTCCCCTCCAGAAGCTTCTATACCAGCAGCCCTTGACAGGGTTGTTGCAAGCCATGAGAAGCTTCATAAGTAAGGAACATTCCCTTACTGGAAATACTCTTCATGAAGGTAGTCTGAGTTCATTGTAGTTCCTACCTGTAGGCCATGTTCCCAGAATTCTTGGTTTACAATGAAGAAGAAACTGGAAGTCTGATATTCTCTTGCTTTAGTCTCATAGATACTATTGTCAATGTCCTACAATCCAGCCTGTGAAAATTTGTACTTCTCTGGGCATTGGCCATCACTGGTTGCAGACTCAACAACATCACATTATTTATACCTGACTCCTACCTTCCAGAGAAGTGGACTTTCCCCACTAATCTTAGTGACAGGACACTCACATCTCAGCTGAATCACTCACAGACTCAAACAATGAATACATTGCCTAATGGGTTAGGGAGCTGGCCTGATTTCTTCTTCATTGCAGGGTAGGTTCAGCCCCCAAGAAAGACGCCTGTTCACAAACATATCCAAGTTGATGGTGATGTTTCTTGGTCTTGACATTCTGGAAAGCAATGAGTCTGCAGCATTTCCAACACTGGACTGTCAGGCTGCCTGTGGTATATGACTGAGATAGTAGCATGCTTCCACACTCGTGTGTACCGAGGCACTACAGACCTGACAATGGATCAAAGATCTAGGTATTTCCAATGGAACTATTCACATTTTCAGGCAAATGAACGTGGTTTTAGACTCCCTCAAACACAGACATAATCCTACTCTGAGAATGAAGATAAAGATAGATCCCTTTGATCAGGTACAAATGGCAGTGGGTATCCAGAGATTAGCATTTTCACAACCCACAGGAGACTAAAACTATCTCTTAGGTCTTATTTTAACAAAGCAAAGGGAGACTAAAATAGATTTTTATGCCTTTTTACATCATTTCCCTGATTCAATGTCTACAAGTGAAACTCAAAGATAAAGATAACTCATTCTTATCTAATGAAAGAACACAAGGATGGGACTACAAGACAGTACAGTTGTATAGGTAAACTTATCATAACAGCAGTTGCTCAAATGATCATGCCTGCAGTAGCTTTAACTAGATTGCTTATATCCTGTATAGAATATAAGAGATGGCCAGTTTGCAAAGTATCAGGGCATCTTCCACTAGTCCAGACAGCTAACACTTGATAACTGCCTTGGTACCAATCCCTTCAGAGTTTCATGCCAACTGTGACATAAGGAGGTACTGTCAGCCAACTAGCTGGAATTGTGTAAATAATCATGTCATTTGTGAGTATCAACATGATTTATATGCTTGTGTTACAATACTATTAGAACTGTCTGTCATATAAGATGGTTTGTACAGACGTATGCTGAAGAGATATTTTGCAGAGTACTCAGCTTAGAGATGTGTCCACAGTATACCCTAGTGGAAGAGAACAGAAATGTACATAAACTATTGTAACTGTATAAATGTATATATCTTAATAGTGGAAACTGGAACATAGAAGGTTAACTTGCAAAATTTCAGAGAATTGTTGAACTTAAATTATTTTATTTATAACTGCGCCATAAAAGATGGTTTCAATGCAACAAGGAGACAGGATGTCTAAAACTAGGAAGCCTTCTGCATTGTCTTGTAAGTGTTTTATTATTTTATGTCTTCCATCAGCTGCAAAGATCTGAGGGCTATGTATTTTTCACAAGTAGATGCTAAAGGCTTGCAGTTTCTAGCAATGGGGGTTTAGCTTGGGAACTAAAGTCAGATGACAAAAAGAAATGTCATCCTTCAAACTAACTCAGCAGTAATATTTGAGATATTAATTTAAGAACTCTCTCAGAGAAGGAGAGTATTCTGTATTTGGCTTTGACCTGACAGCAATATCAGCTAGAAGATCCATTCACTACACTTGCATTTTTCTATAAGTAAGTTAACTAGGGTACAGTAATTTCTTTTAGATATAGTCAGGAATATAGCTGGGCTTAATTTAGATGTTTTTCTTTATTTATTTGAGACTGTCCTGCAATGTTTGAAATATTTTGTGTGATTTTGAACTGTAATGTAACTGTGATTGTTTACTGAGTATTTTCTTGTTATTTTATTATTTATTATTGAATATGTTTAAACCTATCATTGTGGCTGATATTTGTCAGACATATTTAAGTTTTGAGAATACTTGCATACTTATTTGGTGACACTGTAGGTGGGCCACTTCTAATAGCCTTGCTCTTGGTCAAACTGCGATTTGTATTGATAGTAATATTACACAGTAAGATTGGACACCCTTTGCTAAGGGCCTTAAAGTAGCTGATAAGGAGTGACTGGTGGCAGTAACAACTACATTATAGTCTGGGCAGAAGGGGCATAGCTAGTAAACCTACACCAGCCTTTCCCAGATGTGTGTGTGTGAGTGTGTGTGTGTGTGTGTGTGTGTGTGTGTGTGTGTGTGTGTGTGTGTGTGTGCGCGTGTGCATGTGTTTGTGTGTGTGTGTGTGTGTGTGTGTGTGTGTGTGTGTGTGTGTGTGTGTATGTATAAATCAAACCTCAAATAGTGTGTGTGTCAGCTACTTGGGCAGGGACATGAAGCACTGGTTGGACAGGGAGGGTGCTACAGGCATTGGCTTGATCACTCAGCTCAGATCTCAACTCTATAGCTGTGCTAGTGGGGATTCTTATTGGGGATCTGGAGAAAGACTGTGGTCTCTGTGTGCTCTTAAGAGAAATTACACTTGATGCAGAGAGCTGCATCTGAAAATACTATGTGTGTACTTGTCATCCTCCCAGTGTTTATGTCCCCTATTGCCAGTAGTGAGGATTCAGAGTCCTTGATTACTGGGCCAGTGGTGGGGGGTCACATATTAATTGGTTGGCAGCATTGGGATATCCACATATTAGGAATCAGTGGTGTGGATATTGAACTCCTGTAGCATATAAACACTGGTCACTGAAGAAGGTGTTCATACCCTCAATCAGCCACATGGTGAACATTCAGAGTTCCATATCACAATAATTTTATGTATTCTTTGTTAGCTTAGTTAGTCAAGGAGAGTAAGCAAGAATGTCAGCAGAGGGGTATGGCAAGCTGACAAAGAGCCTGTTGGCTGAGATGTGCCAGGACAAAGGACTAGTGCATTTCAACCTGACTAAAGCAGAAACTATTGCAGCCTTGGGCACAGCTGAATCACAGACCAGGAACCAGCAGGACAACCAGGCTGGCATTGGAAATGTACAGCTCTTAGAAAATGGGCATTTCACCTTTTCCACAGAGGACTTAAAAATCCATCTGGATTTAAAGAAACTTGAACTGGAGGCCAGACAGTTAGAACTAGAATCAGCAGAGAGACTGCAGTGTTTGGAGGCTGAAGAAAAGGAGAAACAGATGGCACTAGAATGAGCGGAGAGCCTGAGATGTTGCTGACTCTTCACCAGGGTCATGAAGGTAGTGGGGAAGGGAATAACTGAACCCCAGAAGCCACAAAGGTCAGTACATTTCTTTCACAATTTATAGAGGGTGATAATTTTCATAGTTTCATTCATATGTTTGAAAGGGTATGTAAACAGTATAATGTTGACCAAGGGCTCTGGGTATGATTATTGACCCCCTTACTCCATGGTAAAGCTGTAACTACTATTTCTAAATTGTCTGATACTGATTTCTTAAATTATAATAATGTTGAAATATTTTTGTTAGAGTGTTTTAAGTTAACACCTGAAGCTTATAGAAAAAAGGTTTTGTGAGCATAGACGCAAGGCAGATGAAAGTGTGTGTGAAGATATTGCTGAGTTAAGCACTTATTTTCATAAGTGGGTGAGTGGGTGTCAGGTCACCACTTTTGAAGGGCTGACAGACATTTTGGCGAGGGAAAAAGCCCTTAGCACTTTGCATGAGGACAGTAAAATCTGGTCAGCAGACAGGCAATACAGTATTGTAGATGAGTTGGGGAAGAAGGGAGACCCATACCTAGTAAGCAGGGCATCACTACACAGGAAACGGATACTCAGTGTGCTCATGGGTCTAAGGGAACCCATGGAGAGAAGCCTAAATCCCCCCAACAGAGTCCGCCAGTAGCAGGGGAAGCCACTAGTCCAGGTACCTGTCCAGGACCAAGGGTTAAGTGTTTTAAATGCAGCCAGTGGGACCATGTAGCATATAGATGTCCACAGAGGGAAGGTAGGGAACAAAAGGTGGGAGAGCCAGTAAGTGGAAATGACAGAATGCCAGCAGTAAGTCGTCTGGAGACAACAAAGGTACCAAACTACCACAAGACATTATATCCTATCTTAGTAAATGGGAAACATGTCACTACTAAGCGAGGCACAGCCTCTGACCTAACCATTGTAAAGCCTGCAGTGGTTAAAGAGGAGCACTATTTACTTGGGCAGTCTACTCCAGTCAGAGCTTTAGGAGGGACCCCATTCCAAATACCTTTGGCTAGGGTTCACCTTGACTGGTAGGCTGGAAAAGGATGCCAGCAAGTAGGTGTGTTTGAGGGGATCTAGGACGTTTGCTCGACTGAGCAAATGTCCGAATCCATAAAACCCAAACACACTTTAACGAAAGCGCTTTTATCAAAAAAGAGCTTTCGTTAAAATGTGTGACAAAAAAAAAAAAAAAACACTACATTTACATTTTAGCAGGGGGGATTCACCCCCTGCACCCCCAATGTTGGGGCCTGTGCCCTCCACACCCCCCTACTTTAATATTCTCCCTCCAAGAATGCACTACAGTGGAGAAAAGGGACATTTCCCATACCCGCACCATAGTACAGTCTTGGCAACAGTCATACTTACGCAAAAGTGCTTCTTTGGTGAAAAGTACTTCCGCATAAGTATGCCTGGCTGTTTGGATTTTGGTCATTTGCTCAGTCAAGCAGACATCCTAGATCTGTTTGAGGTTATCTCCACAGATGTCTTGATAGGGAATGATTTTGATAATGCAGTAGTTTCGTTTTCTGGCACACATTTGCTGAAAACATATGAGTTGTTATATAGTCCAGTGTTTAAGAATCTAGGTTTTTCATATGTATGTATTAACATTTGTTGTTATTGTTGCTGTTGTTGTGTCTTTTGGCTTTTCCCGGTTAGGGGTCGCCACAGCGGAACTCTGGTCCGCTAATGATTGGCAATAGATTTTTACGTGCCGTGTTGCCGGCCCTGATGCACAACCTTCAACGAAGGTACACCCATTCACGCATGCCTCCACACAGAAGATGCTCTAGCCGAGAATCCAACAGTTATATAGCAAAATGAAATGTCAGCTAGTAGTATGTCAGAGTTGATTATCTTATTCAGCTGTTAATGATGTATTTTGTCACCATGACTCACTCATTGGTTAATTGTTTTATTGACTTGTATTTAATTTAGCATTATCCTTGTGATTAATTATTCTCTGGAAGGTGTTATGCAGAAGTACTAGGCAGCACAGTAAAGTTTGGATAGTGACCATTTACTCCAGTTTCTGTATGTATTTTGGGGTTTTTTGATCATTTCTTGCAGTGTGGTGTTTTTTTGCAGGTTAAAGTCTACACTCAAGACCATGCTATGAGCATTTGCAGACCAGTTTAAGAGGGAGTGGGACAAATATTTGCCCTATCTCCTGTTTGCTTAGAGAGAGGTGCCCCAGGAATCCATAGGTTTGTCACCCTACAAGGTACTGAATGGGCTTAGGGTGAGGGGACCTCTAGATTTGATTTGAGATGAGTGGGAGGGCGAGTGTGAATCCCACAAGGAGTCTGTTGTGGCATATGTCCTAAACCTCAGGACAAGGGTTAAGGAGCTCATGGACTTGACCCAGGAGAATCTGGCAGAAGTTCAACAGCAGAAAAAGGTCTGGTATGACAGGAATGCTCAAGCCAGAGGGTATGCTGTGGGGCAACAGGTTATGGTTTTCATTCCTGTCAGATACAACAAGCTGCATTCAGCTTGGGAGGGACCCTTCAAAGTGGTAAGGAAGGTCAGTGATGTTAACTACATGGTAGAACTGCTAGGAAGGATGCAGGGGTACAAGCTGTACCATGTTAACATGATGAAACCTTACCATGATAGGGAAGCCCTGGTGCTAACTGTGTAAATGTATATATATTAACAGTGGAAACTGGAACATAGAAGGTTAACTAGCAAAACATCAGAAAAATAGTTGAAATTAAATGATTTTATAACTGTGTCATAAAAGATGGTTTCAATGCAGCAAGGAGACAGGTTGTCTAAAACTAGGAAGCCCTCTGCATTGTCCTGCTTATTATTTTATGTCTTCCATCAGCTGCAAAGATCTGAGGGCTATGTAGTTTCTAGCAATGGGGGGTAGCTTGGGAACTAAAGTCAGATGACAAGAAGTGATGTCATTCTGCAAACGAACCCAGCAGTAATAGTTGAGATATTAATTTAAGAACTCTCTGAGAGAGGGAGAGTATTCTGTATTTGTCTTGGACCTGACAGCAACACCAGTTAGAAAATCTATTCACCACATTTGCCTTGGTCTGTAAGTAAGTTAACTATAGGGTACAATAATTTATTTTAGATATAGTCAGGAATATAGCTGAGCTTAATTTAGATGTTTTTCTTTATTTATTTGAGACTGTCCTGCAATGTTGTTTTAAATATTTCATGCATTTTTGAACTCTGATGTAACTGTGATTGTTTACCGAGTATTTTCTTGTTCTTTTATTATTTTATTATTGAATATTTTTAAACCTATCATTGTGGCTGATATTTGTGAGACTTATTTAAGTTCTGAGAGTACTTGCATACTTAGTTGGTGACACTGTAGGCCACTCCTCATAGCCTTGGTCTTGGTCAAACTACCATTTGTATTGATAGTAACATCACACTGTAAGATTGGACACCCTTTGCTAAGGGCCTTAAAGTAGCAGATAAGGAGTGATTGGTGGCAGTAATAGCTACCTTATAGTCTGGGCAGAAGGGGGCATAGCTAGTAAACTTGTGCCAGCCTTTCCCACGTTTGTGTGTGTGTGTGTGTGTGTGTGTGTGTGTGTGTGTGTGTGTGTGTGTGTGTGTGTGTGTGTGCATATATAAAAAAGAAGTAATCTCCGTGGTATCCCCGAAGTCTCAAAACAACCCATTACAGTTTAGTGGGTCTAAAAACAAAACAGTGTAAGAAACTTCTCTGTGTGGAAGATTTTCAGTCCATATATTTCTAGTTAATCACTGTATATTAATCAGATCAGACAATAGTAGTAGAAGTAGCGAACGTAAACTCGTCAAGTTAAAAAGTAATAATAGAAAATATATAATTCTACAGCATTACTAAGTATTCGAAAGTAATCCAAGCAAGGCAGGCAGTCTGTTTCCAGTCGAAAATCCTTTATTAAGTACACAGACAAGCGATCCAAGTAAAACAAAAATAGAGTAATAATTTCCTCACAAGCTTTCTAAATATATATATATACTTTTTATCAGGCATGGGAGTGGTTTATTGTGCTGTAAAACAAAGTGTTATTGGTACACATGTTAAATTCACATCCCTTCCCCCATCAGTGTGACATTCGAGCTGGTCCTGCCCTACCTAGTAGCTGTCATAATAATATATAGCCCAAATGTACTTTAATGGTACATCTTATTTAACCAAATTATTAAGTCTGTGATTTTATACAAGGCAATATACTACATGGCTAGAAATATATCAACCTTAGTTCATTTTGCGATCAAAAATTATATATAAATATACACATATACATTTTGCATGTAAAAATCAGTTTCTATTTTCATAACCTATTGTTAACAAAGATCGCTTTTGTCCTTCTAGACTTCTTCAGGTCTGTGTACAAGAACCCTAAAAACCTATATAATTGTATAATTAGTTAGTATTGTTATTACCATCATTTTGAATAAAGTGGAAAAAAGAGAACAAGAAAAAAAAAAAATATATATATATATGTATGATGATGGAAACAAAATATACACTTAAATTTCAAATGATTTAAAATGGTATTTAAAACCAATTTGTAGAAAAAAATAAAATAACAATCATGTAAACAATGTGGGAATTTTCTAAGTTCCAGTGCACTTTTAATTGAACAGTAGTAGTTTAGTCCAGGCTTTCTAAAAGAGTTCAGCTTTAATTGCCACATGAGTTCCTGTTTCTACAGAAAACTGGTATAGCAATGGGGGCTGCCATGGCTCCCAGCATAGCTAACATAGCCCTGGGCAAATGGGAGGAGGACTTTGTGTTAAACAACACAGACTACATGCAGCATATCACATGCTATTTACGTTTTATATATATTTAGAAAGCTTGTGAGGAAATTATTACTCTATTTTTGTTTTACTTGGATCGCTTGTCTGTGTACTTAATAAAGGATTTTTGACTGGAAACAGACTGCCTGCTTTGCTTGGATTACTTTCGATTACTTAGTAATGCTGTAAAATTATATATTTTCTATTATTACTTTTTGACTTGACGAGTTTACGTTCGCTACTTCTACTACTATTGTCTGATCTGATTAATATACAGTGATTAACTAGAAATATATGGACTGAAAATCTTCCACATAAAGAAGTTTCTTACACTGTTTTGTGTGTGTATATATATATATATATATATATATATATATATATATAAATCAAACCTCAAAGAGTGTGTGTGTGTGTGTATAAGCTAGTTGGGCAGGGACACAAAGCACTGGTTGGACAGAGAGGGTGCTGGAGGCCTTGTCTTGGTCACTCAGCTGAGATCTCAACTCTATAGCTGTGCCAGTGGGTAGTCTTACTGGAGATTTGCAGAAAGAGAGAGAAACCAGCCCAGACTTACTGTGGTCTTTGTGTGCTCTTAAGGGAAACTTCACTTGCAGAGAGCGGCATCTGGAAATACTGTGTGTGTACCTGTTGTCCTCCCAGTGAACGTCCCCCACTGGTGCCAGTAATGAAGATTGAGGCTCCTTGATTACTGGGATAGTGGCGGGGCATCACACCAACTGTAAGAGGGAGGCTACAATACTAAAAGAGGACAGTGCTAGGAAAATCAAATTCAGTGTCCCACCCATCAATAAAAACATTCAGAAAATAAGGGGAATGGAGGGAGTGAATGGTTACTGCAGCAGTGATCATTCACATACCTACTGTTAAGTTTACTTACATAACTGTAACATGTCCACCATCTTATCATTACAGTAGCCATAGCTATATGGGTAGAATAGCATTGTTTTAAGAGGACTTGGAGGGTGAAGAGAAAAGATGAAGATCCAGAAGTCCATAGAGAATGGCCCAAGCAAAGCCTGCTCTAGACCTAGGAAAAAGACTCCCATATGCCGTGCTTTGTAATAGTATGCACACAGGACAATGTTGCTGCCTCTAGAATACTTTTTGAGTTCACTCCTTTTCAAAAAGCCACTCATGAACCCAAGGCCCTAGTAGAATGTGACTTTATCCTACCTGGAATTGACTTGTTATGTTGGGAATAACAAAAAGAGACAGCACGGAAAAAAAACATTTGGAAGTAGACTGCTCTGACACAGGTTTTCCTTTTTTTTACTTTCAAAAGAAATGAATAAATAAATAGAATTTCTGAAGGTTTTAGTTCTGTCAGATTAGTACCACATTTGTCTGTGAACATCCAGAGTATGAATAATCCTCTCTCCTTCATTTTTAGCTCTTGAAAGATCAGGAGAGGGATAGCTTAACTCAAAGTAAACTCAAATAACACTTTATATATAAATTAGGGATTAATTCTCAAAAAAAAATCCTATCCTTGTAAAAATGAGATAAGGTTCACCTGCAATGAAAGCTTGCAAATTAGGCACCCTTCCTGCAGAAGTCAGAGCAATCAGTGAAACTGTTTTTTATGTTAACCTCAAATGTCAAATCAGCTTAATAAGATGGTTACCAAAAAACCAAGCAAGGAATACCCCGTAAATCTTTTAATAAAATAGTTGAAACAGTTAAATACCATGCAAAGCCTTCAAGCTAGGCTCTTTTTCAAAACAGACTAAAAGACATGTAAATTGTCATATGTATACAACTAATTGGCTAATAGAATACTAGCCAAAATCCACACAATAAAATTTACTTAATTAAAACATTTTACTACCTTCAAAACTATTTATAAACTATTTACAAAATCTAAAAACAATATACAACTACAAATATACATTCAGATACATAGATATTCTTATACAGCCCAGTAACATCTTTACACACAATCATGTTTATATTTAAGCATAGGTTTCAAGCTATTTTGTCTGTATAAACCAGGATTACTAGCTGCTCTTATATTAAGCTAACTCAGCAAGCAATTTTATATCACCGCCCGAGTTTCCCTACAATAACTATCTAAATAACAAGAAACTCAAAACTATGTGTCTCACCCTTCAACTGAAGCATTCTTATTAAATGATCAAAGACACATTCTTTCGAATGCATCTTGATCGAACCTGAAAGCACAAAAAGGCAAAATAGCGAAACGGCATATAAGCAAATTCTTTCCCTGGGAAAGAAATTGCTTGGCCACTTCTGTTACTTTGCTGTTTTTGTCACTGTAGTGCAATCTTGGAGTTGATATATTTAAGTAGGGGGGTGTGGGGGGCACAGCCCCCCCATATCAGGGGGTGGGGGGGTTGAAGCCCTCCCCACTTTATGTAATGTTTAAATTTTGTTTTGTTTTTGTTTTGTGGAACAACGATTTTTTTCCCTTGGAAAACAATCGCTGTTCTAAGCGTTCAAGATTGTAAGCTTTCTCTTACATGGGTTTGATAAATCATCATTCGCTTTTTTAAGCGTTTGATGATTTAACATAGACCCCAACTGAATGTGCTTAAATAATGCATTATTTTCAACCCCTCTATGTATTTCTGACATATGGGAACATATCCTTTGTTTTAACTTATGATTAGTTTTGCCTATATAAAAACACGTACAAACCACATCATTTGCAAGATATAGCACGTTTTCAGTTTGACATGTAGCATAATTTCTAAACTCAAAGTTTATCTTAGAAATAGGATGTTCAAAAAACAAATCAGTATTAATTACACTACAGAAATAGCAGTGATGGCATGGACGAGTACCTTTTGAGGCTACAGCTAAACTTGTATTATTATGGAACATATCCTTCTAACAATTGTTTCAAAATTTTCTCTCTTTTATGTGCATACATAGGTGTAGCACAAGTAATATTTTTAGCTTTACAATTTGATGCAAGAATAAGTCAATATGTCTTGATAATGTTCTTAATAGACTGAATTTGTCTATTATATTGCATTACATATCTAATGGCTTGTTTTTGGACTATCCTATTACAAGCATAGGCACCAGAACCATAGAGCATGGGGGGAAGGGAGCCCCCCCCACTTTTGCAGATCATCCATACCTCTATCCCTTTCATTTTCTGCGCATCCCGTACATATTTCCAGCTGTTTTTTGTGAGCAGTTTCATTTGCCACGATGACATCAGTGCACATATTTTTGGCTGTTTTTTTGCAAGCAGGATATTCAGAAGCTGCTGCAGAAGGTATTTATTTCAGAACCCTGTAATGCAGAGGTATTTATTTCAGAAGCCTGTAATGGAGTTTGCTGCATCTGGAGAGTCTGTCTACAGGAGTAAATTGCAGAGTGGAGTGAGTCTGTCTACAGGAGTTAATTGCAGAGTGGAGTGGGGGAACAGAGTGTGTGTGTTTGCCCTAAGCAGGATACATCTGGTGGCTAGAAGTACTCAGGCTCAAACCCTCTACCTTGGGTACAGGTAAAAATAGCCAAAGTCCCTAGCCACCATCACTTGTGAATTTATACCTCACATTTTTGTTCTGTTCTTTCTGGCTTGCAGGAGTGGTAAAACAAGCCCTTTTATTCTAGCAATTTTCTAAGGTTATAAAATCAGTATTTGAAATGTGTCTATACTTTGGGGCTATATTCCTCCATTATTGGCTTTGTTCTGTATTTTTGTGCTAAGAGGTTGAGAGCTATGGTGAGAAGTGAGAACTGAATTCACTAAATGATATGATAGATATTTAAGTTTGTCTTCCTGTCTTTCAAGAAGCTGCTGGTTTAGTTAAGTGGTATGTTGCTCCGAGTGTAATGCACAGTGTTCTGGGTTCAAGATTTGGTAGTAAAATGCACGGTGGCAACAATGTTTTATGCAAGCAACTTTCCAAAATTATACACGCAATGTTTAATATGTGTCCCTGGCTTTTTGCCCCCCCCCCAATTGAAAATAACTTCAAGAAGCTGTACAACATACCTATGGATTACATTCTACTGTGATTCTGTATTTATATATTGTGTGTAGAAGTAGACTGTTATCATGGAAATGTTCTGAATAGGGCAGTTTTGTCATTATTTGTGCATGCATTTTGCTTCATTGCCTTCTGGAAAAATGTTCAAACAATAAATTTAAAATGCAGTTGTGTGTGGAAGTAGACTGTTATCATAGAAATGTTCTGAATAGAACAGTTTTGTCATCATTGGTTAATGCATTTTTGTTTCATCGCCTACTAGAAAAATGTTTAAATAATAAATTTAAAATGTGCTCGAACTTAAGTCTAACAAGTGTGCTGTATTATACAAGGAATATAATTTAATACAATTAGGAAGGTGAATCAAGGAATGCATGCATGTATGCATGGCCCTAAAAATGTGTTTGAAAACAGCCCAGAGGAAAATGTGAAAAGCTCAAAATCATGACCTGGCCAAGCCTTTTGACACAATCCCCTACTCAGGTGTAGTACAAAAGATGAATAATGTAGGAGCAAACACTTACATCACCAGCTGCATTGCCAACTTGGCTCACAGGATGCAAGAGATCAAAACAGGGGAAGAGACCAGTCACCAATGGAGTCCCCCAGGTTTCGGTGCTGAGATTTTTTCTGTTTGGCATATACATCTCAAAAGTAAAAGGAAATGCCAAAGTGCTTTGGCCAGCTAAGTTTGAGATGACTGCAAGCTAGGAGAAGTTATTGAATCCCCAAGTGACATAACCATCATGCAGGAAGGTTTGTCCCAAATAATAACTGGTGTCAAAATCATGACAATGCCCTCTGAGAACTGATCCAGTTGTTTGGCATTTGGGAACTTGTGTGACCTAACTTTTGACCAACATGTGCCCAGAGTCATAAGAAAGTCTTTCTATATTGCACAGCTTATAAACAAATTGATTGTGACTAGATCTAGAGATGTTGTTGTCCCCCTTTACAAAGCTCTCATTATGTCAATAATTTTGTATAATGCCCACTTTGGCATGTATCTGTCCAGCCCCATGCAACAACTGGAATACCTTCAGTGATACCTTATTAAAAGGATACAAGTCCTAAACAATAGGTCTTGCATGGACCACCTCAAAGATTTATTACTATACTCAGTATCCTACAGAGTGCTTAGAGGTGACATGTCTGGCATACAAAGCATCCTCCCACATAATACAGATGGACCTACTGAACATCAGCAAGTCAAATGGCATCAGAAATACTCAGTCCAGGTATCTAAACTGAATGTTGTGGAGAAATGGATATATATCACAGAGGCTTCCACTGTTACAGAACAGACTATCCACAAAAATAAAGCAAAGCTCATCCATCCATATTCAAATGCAACTTGGATCTACGGATGGGTAATAGAAAGTGTACTCCAGGATTTCCCCTCATGCCACTAATGGACAGATGCAGTTCCTAAATGCTGCATCCGTTACATGGCCCCCTCAAATTATCTATGGTATGATCACAGTTGTTTTCACTAAGGCTAATATACAGTTATCAGCCATGGGGATAGCTAAGACCAATCAGAAAATGTTAATTCAGGCACCAAAATGGAATTGGCTAAGCTCAAAATGTCCTCAAAGTGAACCTATGTTTAATTATAAAAAAATGACCCTTTTTAGTTCACTATGTGCCCCTGTCACCCTCCACCCCCCCCCCCAGTCTTTACCAGCTTCCGGCGCCTATGATTACTAGAATAAACATTACTTTCATTCTGTTCTATAGGAGAAGTATTCATAAAACTTAGACTATTTGTGAGAAACGTAGATCTAAAACTGCTGTTTAAAGATGTCCCTGATAATGAAGCTATGCAAATGAAGAAGTCTAGTACATTTATACCTATTCATTCACCTGATGTGAAAGCTTTTTTAGAGATGTGTGAGCAGGAATTATATAATGTATTCTTTCATGAAAATGAGACCCTAAAGTGTTATAATTTAACATCTGAAGAAAGAGAGGCTCTATATACTCTATGTAAATGTTATGACATCATAATTAAGTTAGCTGCTAAAGGAGGCAAAATTGTTGTAATGGGAGTGGAATTTTATAAAAATGTGATGTTTGAGTTGCTTTCTGAACTACAAATGTTACAGCTAATAGATGTATTTATAGAATAAAATAATTCCTATAGGGTTTATTAATGGATGGTGATGTCACTCCTGATGAATATAATTAAGTTTATGTTACACAACCTGCTATGCCCTGCATTTATGGATTGCCTAAATTGCATAAGAACATTTCTTTACCATCTATGAGATCTATAGTGGCAGGAAATAAATGGGCCACAG
Source organism: Protopterus annectens (assembly GCF_019279795.1). Classification (NCBI taxonomy): domain Eukaryota; kingdom Metazoa; phylum Chordata; order Ceratodontiformes; family Protopteridae; genus Protopterus; species Protopterus annectens. The sequence goes on along the minus strand of NC_056739.1, from coordinate 763,470,957 downwards.
TAGCTATATCTAAATATTTAGAAGAACAACTTAACCCTTTTTTAAAATGTAGTCCTACTTATATTAAAGGTGCAAGTGATTTTGTTAAAGCCTTAAAAATATGGTCTGAAACCAAGAGTTAAATGGTTTATTAGGCACATTAGATAGTAAATCACTGTTCACCGTGATGCCAAATGACTTAAGAATAAAATATATTAGGGAATACCTGAATATGCATGGCCAGTTTACATCAAGAAAGATAGAACTATTATGCTCTATGTTAGAAATTATTTTAGAAAAGAATATCTTTATGTTTAACAATTAGCTATACCATCAACAGATTGGAGTGAGAATGGGTATACCGGTTGCAAATACATACACTAACCTAGTGTTAGCAAGATGGGAGGAAATCTATATATTTGAAAGTATTAACCGTGTTTGTAATAGGAATAATAATTTAGTATTCCTTAAGCGGTTTGCGGATGACATATTTCTAATTTGAGAGGATAATGTGGATAATTTAAAACTTTACGTTAAAAATTTGCATGAAATTACACCATTTTTTTAATTTTCATTTGAACTATGATATGCTCAAAGTCAATTTTTTGGATATAACTATTGGTATTATGGATGGTTATTTTGATACTACAATATTTAGGGAAAATGTACAGGCCACACTCTATGTACATTTTCAAAGTATGCATCCTATATATAGCCAGTTTTTAAGAGCTAGTAGGCTAAATACTAATGATGAATATTCTGAAGAAGAGTTAGACAATATGACGAGAGATTTTCAATATAGGGGCTATAAAGATAGTCTGTTGGAAGAGATGAGAAGTTCACCTAAAATAAAATGTATAGATGTGGGGAGACCTTTTATGAAGATTGCTACTATAGAACAGAAAGAAAGTAATGCTTATTCTACTAATAGGATAATCCAAAAATGACCCATTAGATATGTAATGAAATATAACAGACACTGTCTATTAAGAATATTATCAAAAAGTATTGGCCTATTCTTACATCAAATTGTGAAGTTAAAAATATTATTGGTGATACACCCATATTTGCACATAAAAGAGAGAACATTTTGAAACAATTGTTATAAGGATATGTTCCATAATACTAAAAGTTTAGCTGTAGCCTCAAAAGGTACTTGTCCATGCCATCACTGCTCTTTTTGTAGTGTAATTAATACCGATTTGTTTTTTGAACATCCTATTTCTAAGATAAACTTTGAGTTTAGAAATTATGCTACATGTCAAACTGAAAATGTGCTATATCTTGCAAAGTATGTGGCCTGTACATGTTTTTATATAGGCAAAACTAATCTTAAATTAAAACAAACGCTATGTTCCCATATGTCAGATGCATTATTTAAGCACATTCAGTTGAAGGGTGAGACACATAGTTTTGAGTTTCGTGTTATTCAGTTAGTTAATTTAGGGAAACAGGGGGTTGTGTGATATAAAATTACTTACTGAATTAGCTGAATGTAAGTGGATAGATTATTTTGGAGCAGCTAGTAATCCTGCTTTAAATAGCCAAAATATTTTGAAACCTATGCTTAAATATAAACATACCCCGGGATTCATGAAGCTTACACCAGGCACAGGCGTAGCGTAGGTGGTATAACACCAAACATGGCCGTCGAACTATTCAGGTATGATCCAATTCCACGTGCACTACCGGCGTACGCCAGATCTGTGCAGCCCTCGGCTTAGGTATGCTAATCACCCCATGTGCAGTGCCGCACCATGCAAATGAAGGTACATAGTGATTCATGAAGTGGTGCAGGCATAGCGTAAGCCCACAGAAATGTAAACCAAAAAACACGATTTACATTTTTCCAAACAGAACATCGGAGCTATGAAAGCAGACCAGACTCATGTATTACAAAGTTAACATATGCCAGTGGCTAAATATACAGCCAATGGCATAAGAAAAGATGCACAACACCTAAAAAACAACATTTAATATCATGTCCACAGTAACACAAAGTACAACCGCAGGGCATGTGTGCACAAATGGGAACACAAAGAAAATATATACAAATGTCATAAAATCGCAATGTAATACAAATTATGATTTCACCATAATACTCAGTGGTATGCATGGTACACCACAACCAAGCTGCAAGGGTTGCTAAGGCTTTGTGACAGCGTTTGGCGCAGTAACTAGGAATTAGTAGTCAATGCCATGCAAATGAGGCAGGTAACAGTGAATCACAAATGTCCCGCCGGACTAAGGATGTACCATATGGCGCAGCGCTACAACACCGAGGAGTGGCTTAGAGGTATACATGACATCAGCAGTGGGGTGTGCCACCGTAGCTGTAAGCACTTTGGAGCAATGCAAATCCAGCCTGGCCGCTGCTAAGCAAAGCCATAGGAAAGAGGTGGGGAGGTAGGTATAGCATCGTTTAGCTGAGAGCACATATGGTGCCCGAAAGCACATGTGTACGGAGAGGAAAATGTGCCCAAAACCCGGTAAGTGGATGCACGCGCCGCGCACCATAGCTCAAACAGGAAGGTCAGGGGAAGAAAATAAGGAAATGCCGTAGTAGGGTAATTGGAGTACAACTGAGCAATTAACACCTATTAACCCACAGCGGGCAATCGATGGCAGCTGACAAGTCTGTTCACAGAAACCTGCAAAACAGGATAGGGGAGGTGTCGGATTGCGAAGAAAAGGGAACTGTCATAGCAGAGCAAAGCAAACCTGCAGTAGACTGGCCATAGAACACATTACACAAGATAAGCCAGGTGTAGGAAAGTACAAATGAAAGCAGGCTGCTGGATGCATGCCAGAAAATGGGAGATGAAATGTGAAGAAATGTAAAGGGAAGGGCAAGAGGTAATCCACGGCAGCCAAATGTAATTTAACACTAAAGGCACCACAATAGTAGTTCCTGTCGTAAAACACATAAGATACCCTGTAGCTACGATCATACATACACACCCTATGGCATCATCAGTGTTCACAGCACAATAGTATAAGTGTGAAAGCACCCCAGACACACCTGTGTATTCCCAAACACTGAACCATAGGTGTAAACATACAGGGAACTTTTACAATGTACATGTTGGGAGCTGCCATAGCTGTGATTCATCACCATGTGTTAAGAGATTGACGGTGTTGTGGAGGATGATGCTGACAACCACCACAGGCCCCGGAGGAGGAGAAGAGTGTTCAGACCAAGGGTATCCTACCAGGGGCTACATGATCTGGAGATAGTAGAGCATTACAGGGTGGACAGGAACATCTTGCAGCAAATAGTTGAGCTGTGCAGGCCACGCCTGAGATCTAGAAACAACAGAGGGGAACCCATCCCAGTGGACATGAAGGTATGTGTAAGCTTGTGAATACTAGCCACAGGTACCTTTCAAAGGCCAACTGGAGATATAATGGGGATCTCACAGGCATCAGCATCCAGGGTACTACACCAGTTCCTGGATGCCATGATACCACATGCCAATAAGCATATATACTTCCCCCGAACTCAGGAGGAGTTGGCCAGCAATATGCATCTCTTCCACCATGTAGCACACTACCCGGAGGTACTGGGTGCGATAGACTGCACGCACATACATATCAAGTCACCACCCGGTGAGCATGGTAGGCACTACATAAACTGCAAGGGATACCACTCCATCAACTGCCAGGTCGTGTGCAATGCCCAGGGCATTATCATGGATGTGTGTGCTGGCAGCCCTGGAAGCTACCATGACTCCCACATCTGGCATGCCTCACAGCTGTATCAGGTATTTGTCAGGGGGGACATCCCACATGGCCACCTTGTGGGGGATGCTGGCTATGCACTGGAGCCGTGGATGATGACTCCCATCAGAAATGCACACACACCCATGCAAGAATGCCATAATGAGGCACACGCACAAACCAGAATCATCATAGAGCTTGTGTTCGGGATGCTGAAATAACAGTTCCATTGCTTGGACATATCTGGTGGAGCCTTGCAGTACTCTCCAGGCACGTGTGCCCACATCCTCATAGTATGTGCCATGCTACATACTATGATCCTACGGAAACAGCTGCAGCAGGGATTAAATGGTGAAGGCCCTCACAGCCCACCGCAATTGCCAAGGCCATCACAGGCACAGAGGGATTCAGACCACAAACACCCTGTGCCAGCCCCAGTAGGCAGACGGAGGCATGCCGAATATGCCTATGCCTTGGCAAAGAGAGAACGTATAGCACATACTCTGACAGTGTAGGCCCCTATGGACTGGCACACCTCTCCACCTGCACACACAATAAAATGGATGGCACACACACACACGACCACCTGTAAATTGTAATGTATAGGTAGCCTACTGTGTGAATCCTACATAGGCAGCCCTCAACCATTGTACACACATCAGCTATTGGAAAAAGGAATGTTAACACCTGAACAGTACACGCACCTATCAGCACATATTGGTACTGTGTCTATAGGTTCCTAGGTATATCGGTAGGTACACGCCTGCTTGTCAGAGGCCATTCATCAATTGAGGCAAACAGTGTCTGCTGTCACCACCACATTGAGTAACCAACTGTCGCTCAGTGGAACAGAGCCAATTGTGGGATCCATGTGTGTAATCACTGTTCCCCACACACTCTGCATGGATTCCCTCATGCGTTAATGAGGGGCTCCATATAATGTAATCATGGATGTAGTGGCAAAGCATGGGGTGTACCCATGACAGGTATCTGTCACCCCAGCATGCTCCACCTATGGTTGTTTGAAGGTGTAGCACATTATAGTGTGTGACTCACTGTGACATACATACCCAGTGCTGGAGCACATCCATTATACATCACTTGGACATACCAGTAACAGGTCTCACCCATATGTAAACTAACTGAGTTACCCATTTGATCGCAGTATGGAGTAACAGCTGTAGTACAGTCCACATACAAAATGCCATAACACATGTACAAATCCCAGATGCCCAAGTGGTAAATGCAGTGACTGTCGTGCATGTTCCCAGTCCCACGTCCTGCAAGGGATATAACGTAATCCTGAAAGCATGAATAATGTATGGTGGATACAGGTCATCAGATCATGTTTAGCACATGTTAGTGGGAATATGCGTTGCCCAGTGCTGGTAAGCGTTGTTTAAATATGACTATACGGATATGCACAAAACAGGGCTAACCTTCTCTGAATATCACGCAGATCGCTGTCAATGATGTCCAGAACAGGTGAAACCAGCATTATTCACCCCTGTACTAATAGTGCCTGCTCTGAAGGGTAAAATGACCACTGCCAGGAGTAGAACACGCAATCATGTACACAATCACCTAACACTAAGCTACCCAGATGTACCAATGGCAGGTGTGTAACGTGACGGAGTCCAGGTAACAATATACACTGACATATACACAATGAAAGGTGTATTCTGCCTGTCACTCTCTCTGTTTTATATATATATATATATATATATATATATATATATATATATATATATATATATATATATATATATATATACATATATATACATAATAGAGATAGAAAGGGTGATAGAGAGATACATGTTGATATATACAGATTTACCTATATCAGCAAATATGTAGATAGGTCAACGACATGTGCACAACCATGGAGGTACAAATAAATAGGATACTGCCAACTATGGAATGTGTCACATACCGACACGCGGAATCACGAGGCTGAAAGACCGAAAGAACACAGTACCGGGACACTAGAACTGCATGTAATATTATCACGATATTGAGGGACATTTAGTTATCGCTGCTGGTGTTGCAGTCCACGTAGGTACTGTGTTCAACTGTGTTTGTGATTGCCGTAGTCTGTGTATGTGTATGTTGAGGGTGGCGTGTGCATTTCTGTGGGACTATAATGTGTGTGTATGTGTGTTTGCATCATGTGTCTGTTAGTGCTAACTCGGAGGTAGATCATTACGGTAGGTGTGGTTATAGCTGGCCGTAGGCATACGATTACCACCTGACCCACTTTAAGAGGGACAGCCCCTCCCTGGGCAGTTGTGTCCTGACAAAAAATATTAAAAAGGTCAAATGTCTGAGATTGTAGGACATAATTATATCCCATATATTATGTAATAGTTGCATTAAATAGTTATGCCTGTATCTAAAAAACATAAATGTTACATGAAACATGATAAGTAGCTAAAGTGCTACAAGAATAGGTATCTATTCAGGATAAAAGTATGTGCTATCCTGTGTACTGACTGTGGGTATGTGTCGGCCTGTAAACACTAATGTGTGTCCTGCAAATGTCCCACTATGGCCATTTGAAAAGGTGGCAACCCATGCCAAAGAGGTTCAGTCACCAACACAACTGCAATGAGTGCAAATATATGTGACAGAAATACACAGGACAGCTGCCATTTAGTAACATTCCTTTACATATCACTGAATTTCCAGAGGTATGGAAGTATCAACCTCACCTGCATACTATATAGAAAACAATTAACAACGGCCCAATGTATAAGCCCGTAACAACCATAGTTTCAGTCTACTAACTAATAGGTCTTCAATTAGGGAAGGAGCCCACACACATATATGGAATAAGTAGAAATGCAGTCTCCACAAGCCTGTATATGCTATGTACACCTACCTACATCTCCCACACATGAAACAATAGCAATACAGACTGTAATAACATCACAAACATCCACTCACTCAATTACATCTGCAGAGGTGTTAACATACCTTGTGAGAGACACATTTGTAAAGGTGCCATGTGAAATCGCAGCTGTTGTATAATGGAACAGACAGTGATGTTACAGATTTTGTTTGCAATAGTCCCTTATCAGACGGTTGAGTTGACAGGTACACTCAAATGTAGAACCACATACTCTAGCCATCACACACAATCCACGGGGGACATGAATCCAAAATATCCGTGTCTCTACAAATAGCAGTTGCAATTCTACACAACAAAACACATACAGGCCGTTTCCCCAAAGGTAGGGCAAAAGGGCAACGCCCAAGTGGAGAATTCAATTATACCCCACTGTTGCTGCGTAATTGGCGAATGGAGTAGCTGCACAGCTGATGTGCATGTAATAATTTACTCAGGAACACCAATTTGTGGCAGGAAACCACATGTTACAGGTATCGACTTATATAAGGATGACTTGCCAGACATTCAAACCGTATGCTCATACCATAGGACCATTTAAACCGTAAAGGTGTCAGAGAGATATTTACGAAAGTTCGGAACTCTAACAAGGTATGTAGAACACTCAGTATGTTGGTGTATGTATAGCCTGTTTTGTATTAATTAAAAGTGTCCACAATGCATAAAGTGGGAAAAGGTATTATGTAGTGATGTCTTGCTGAGCATAGTAACGCTTGTAGAAATTGCGTGTCCTGCTGTAGGCCACAAGGTAAACATCACAGACACCACAAGGGATGCTACATGAGGGCTTTAAACAGAACAATTCCACACCACCCGCCGTCAGTGGTAGGGTATGTCCAACAAGTATGTGCCATAGCAGGGGATAGTATATGTTGATAGACTGTCACAGTAGGCATGTGTATGGGCATATAATGACAATGACATGCCTAAGGTGGTCCCACTGTGCAAGCATGCTTTGCATTATGGGATAATATGTAAAATATCTGTAATGTACAGTATTGTAGGTAGATATGTCAGATATTCTACACAGCATAACAGTTATATCATGCATACCAAAGGTATCGTCTATTGGCATGTATAATATACAATAACAAGATACATATGGCTTGTAGTCACGGGACACTGTAACAGCATGATAGCTAATCGAAATGGAAGAGCTACTCAATTAACCATGCACAAAAGACATGTAATAGCTTCACAGGTTCATAGTGAGGTACTATGCTGTCTGGCAAGTCTATGTGTAAGCCCAACTACAGTGTTTACACCAGCGGCACCTCTCTAGGGTAGTGTCCTGTCTATGAACAGCAGAGCCATGTGTTACCTACACCTCTGCACAGTACAGCCATTGCAGTGATCCCTGGCATACATGTGTGTCTCCCATCCACCAAGTGAGGTATCTCATAAACAGTGCTACTGAGTGTCCCTGCGTGATGTACATAGGAATCATGTTCCAAAGCATGGTGAGTGTCTGGTTTGGGAATGTAACCCTCAAGCACATCCCACTCATTGTTGCGTTTGTGCACATATCCATGAGCATGTTGCTCTCAGTGGCTTTTGCTTATGTCGCTTATGTGGAGTATATCCATGAATATTGTTGTGGACATGGGCCCTGTATGTTCAGCAGAGGTCACCCCTGAGTATGCAATATGCAAATGTGTACAGTCATGGTGTCCGTAGTTCTGCCGCATATGTCAACCTTCGGAGCTCAATAATCCTCATAGTGTGTTAATGTTGTGGTATGTAAAGCCGTTGCTGTTCTGTAAGGTACACCCTAAACGGGGTGTTGTACCCTTGAATGTGTATATACGTCAGGAGTTTAGAGGTACAATGGGTGCCTTTGTTCCATCTACAAACCTAGTACAGATAAGGATGGCCACATAGAAGGATATCCATGCCACATTGGCAATATGGTTATCAAAGGAGTGGGTGCTACATACGTGTGTACTAAGATCCCGTATAATGTCACATGTATGTAGGGGACTACCACCTATGTGATAGTCAGTGGGTGATTGGTGTAATCCAAAGGGGATGTTCATGCACCATGTATCATGCAGCTTGAGGCCATGTTATCGACATCAGGTATCCGTTACAGTGACACCCTTATGGAGGGAGTCTGTATCAGCGGGTGGATCAATCATGGCGCCTTGTATGCAGTCGTCTGAAAACCTAGTCAGGGAAAGTCCCTCTGTGCTAGCCTGTACCTCAGGAAAGCGTATACCGAATACGAGGGGCCCTATGACTGAGGACTGTGGTATGCCAAGTGTAACTGAAATACAGTAGGTACTATGGTATGCTACCCTCATTGTGTGGGTCCTGTCTGTGAGCCACTTTGCATAACTTCCTGAGACGTAGGGGCCGATGTGCAGGTGGATGTGTATGTTGTCAATACCAGAAGTGAGAATGGCACTGAAAGCCAATGAGAGGACAATGTAGGCTGTGTGGACCCCCTTACCATCATCAACTACCCTAGTAACTGTATCAAAGGAGTCCACCAGGTGTAGTAGCCATGGTCTGGCCCTAACAAGTCCAACCTGGGTGGCATCAAAGGTCTGGAGCCCACCAATGTCTCTGTGAATGACTTCTATGATGATGTGCCTCATAGCCTTGCAGAACAGTCCAGTCAAGTGTATAGGGCAATAGTCCCTCTGGTTCATTGTGGCGCCACCTGTGTGGGGTGTGATAACTGTTGCTGTGCGCCATTCAGGGGCCGCAATGTCTGATACAAGGCTATTAGTGAATCTGGTGGCCAAGTGGGGAGACATGTCGTTCTGAGGTTTGTGTAAATCACAGCCTGGGATGTTGGACGGTCACATGAAGTCTGTATTCCAGGCCTTAGGGAGTGCAGGTTGAAACTGTGTAGTTGTGACCGCAGGGACCCCGCAAAGTTCCTGCATGGATTATGGCCCTGTAAGGAGTGAGAGGGTGTAAAGTTAGCAATGAATCCATCCGCCAGGATGTTGCCAACATCACTCGGTTCTGTAATGTTCCTGAGTAACCGTCGTATGTCAGAGCAGATGTGGGTATTGCCAATGACTACTGACATACCTTTGTGGTACACCCTGGAATGTGTCACAGTAATGTTTATGTAGCTAGGTTTGGAGGATGTGATAAGGGATCCCGGAGCCCTACTGAGGCTGACCAGTGAGCTACCCCACCCATGGGATTGTACTCCACTTTGCAACCGCCTCCACCTTTTGTTGTACATTATGTCCATGGAACTGGGCCCCCAGAGTGGCGTCAGTTATCTGGTGGGCGCCATCATGGCTCTGTTTGGAATAGCATGATCCATGCAGTCGTGTAAGTGCTAATGAAGTGCACTGGGGTATGTTTCAGCATTTGTATGTGCATTGTCCATCTGCACAGGTGTCATGACGTTTACTACTGCTGTCATAAGATGTCTGTAGTAGGCATTGTACTAATCTTGTACTGTGTATGCCATGAAGGGTGTGGTGCCGGGATGTGGATAACAAGGGTGATTAGCATATGTTCGGAAACTACCAACGAGGGGATAACCCCAGGTGTGGAACACCAGTGACATGTTGGTAATGTCCATGTCTAGGATATTGTTGGTCTTGGTGGTGGTGTGTATGGGTTGATCCAGCTGAGTGGAGGTTATGACTCCTGGACAGCGTCGGCCTAATGTGTCAGTACATGAGTAGCTATCCCAGTTAAGTGTGGGGTAGTGTCAGTCACACATCAGTAGTACCTGTCTGAACCCTACTGTCCAGTACACCAAGAAATGAGGGCCGGTAACCGTGGGGTATGTTGTTGAATCTGTATCATGTTACAATGTGTATAGCAGTTCTGGCCACAGTTAGTTGCACGTGGATCACCTCGGTGTGTACAACATAGTGGAAAATGGACACACCTCAGCCATGGGTGTTCTGGTCCAGGTAACATGACTGAAAGGTGTGGTCTGCGTATAACTTGTCAGTGCAGGTGTGCTCTGCGGAGCCTAGAGGCAGGTCCCAGTCACTGCAGAGATATTGAAGTGGTTCATTATAAGGAGTGCCTTGCCTGCATGTGTCAGAGATGATGTCAAGCATTGAGTCACATGACCCCATGTTTTGCTTGCCTGTTCCCGTTCTGGTGGTGAATGTTATTGGAAACTGTGCAAGACAGGCAGTATAGGAGCAGCAAGAGCCTTACATGTTATTTGTACTCCCAGGGCTGACAGGTACAGGTCATCTGTGCCAAAGCATCGTGTTTTGTTGACCATGTCATTCAAAGCGGACAGATACTGGATGCCTGTGGAATGACAGCAGAAGCATAGGCAACTGTTGAAGTGAAACAGTCAGTCGTTGTACAGTGGTATCTAGTCTGGATGAATGCAGAATGCTCCCCCGGGCTTGGCTGATACCTTCTGGGCTACAAGACCGGAGAGCTATTGCATGTCCCTGCACATGTAGTCTGGGAAGTTACATCTCAGGGCAGTCACACTAACATGGAGAATGACAGTCAAATTGTACCTGGTGAGGTGTGGCATTGGTGCATAGATTATGTTGCAGAACCAGTTACCCGACAGCTAGATGTAAGCAACTATCGCCTTGTGTAGCCTGCTGAGTGGGACATCAGTGTGACCGCCTACAGAGTCACCTATGACTGGTGTGTTGGGTATGTTATAACACCCTATTGGCTGTATTTGATGGGCACACATGAGTCTGTGAGCTATAAGTAATTGTTGTTGTGTTTGGTGATGGGGGCTGCCTCTGGTGCCTACACAGAGTATGGAGAGGTTCTGCAAATGTCATACTCATACTATGTGTGGCCTGTGGTGGTGGAGATCTTATGAGACTATGTGATGAGTGGGGTGTGTTGCAAATATTACACATCCCCACATGAATGTCATGTTCAGTCTGGGTTGGTGAGAGCATTACCCCCAGCATGGCTACATATGTGCATCTCCCACAGGCTATAGTGTCATATGTTGGGAGGTGAGCATTGACCGTGTACATGAGACAATTGCTCTATTGTCACATGTTCTCCATATTCATCATATAGACAGGCAATAGCACTGGTAAGTGACAGTTGGACATGCCTGTATATTCAACCATGTCTCACAAGACATGTGAGTTACGTGTGTATAACAGCTGTTGTACTGTAAGCAAGCTGGAAATGTAAGGACAGACAGTGTACTTGTAAGAAATGAGTTGGAATGGGTGCTATAGTAATTAATAGCTCATGAAGTGCTCACAAGTTCTGAACAAGTGCTGAGCATGAATATGCAATACTGATAGGGTGTTGGATAATATCAACCCACTGCAACCCACAAGTGGAGACGACAGTCATAATTGGAGGCACTGCACTATTACCCTGCTGAGTATGGTCTGCAAGTCTATGAACCTTTATCAATGTAAATGTTAGCAGTACAGAAGTAGATGACAGTACGGATGATTTCACACTGCATAGCATACCTGTGACAGGTCATAGGACACCATCACCCATACCGTGTTCCAGCTACACTGAGTATACTAGATGTACCTTCGTATGTCACAGGAGTGCTCTACCAGTGGCCTGTTGACAGAATCAACACTACAAAAGGTGTCAGAGTGACATGTGCATATCACACCAGTGGCAGCTACAGTAAAACAGGGTTAATGTTTTGTACTCCCCCCTCATTGTAGCCCATTCCACACAGACAAATGCGAGGCATCTGTGTATGTAAGGATGTGAATGGCCATGACCTAGGAGCAATAACTGTCTCAGTGTTGTGGACAACATACAGAATGGGCTTTGTGGGTGAGGTGTGTGACATATGTGCACAATCTGACAGCTGATAATAGCATTGTCACCACTAGATGAATAACCCTGTACCCATTAACTACCACCTAGGCAGCGGTCAACATTATGGACACTTTGTAAGGGATGGTGCTTTGCAGTTCACCTCCCTGAGTTGGTGACGTCTCCAGGCCTATTAGGTAGTCATACGAGGCACCTATGCCATGACAGGGTGCCATCCATGAGCATGGAGATCATTGGACAGGCATACTCAGCACTCGGGTGACCAATATCGGATAACATATCACCTTTAAGGGGTATTGGCCATGCATGGATGGGCGATACCAGCCTTCACATTCCTCACCTCCACTATGCAGCATGCTGACTACCTTGCATAAAGACATGTGCTACACTGTGATGTTGGACATGCTATACGTACATATCCTGATCTGAAAGACATACGTCATGGACAGCCACCATCCTACTACAAGGATCGCCACATGCTGCACAGATCCCTGTGCCATACATGTTACATACTCCCGCCATACCATGCAACCCTGTCCATCAAAGCTGCACATGTCATCTCTGTCAAACATGGTGCGATGACCACATGGTAGATGTATTATTAACTGTCTGGATCAGTAATGTGGCACTGATCGCGGTGGCAAAATGGCTGTCGGATACAGTGAGGAAACCTTGCCCGTACATGGTATAGTTGATAACCATCCCTGCGAATGACGTCCGGCTAGCCATTGTCCCATGTCTATCACATGTGCAACACAGGCGATCCATGGCAGGATGTTGAACTGCTGTACAGTGCCGTGTAGATGCATATGGCAAAACACATGCATGTAAAGGTTCCATGCATATGCGTGCATTGTCACTGCTCATGTCCATTAAGGCAGTGTATGTGTTGATATGTGACATATACACAGCATCAAGGTCAACAGCATCACTGTGGACACATCCAGGCATGTGCTGATAGGTAAGAACACCAGTACAGGCAAACAGACATGCCCACATCAAGACAGCATTCACATGGAGTATGAACAATGTAATGAGGTGATACACATATATGGTGATGATATCCAATGCATAATGGGTGTTACATGTGTGTGACACAAACATGTCAGTCGTGTCAGTGTCATGATGATTTGCAAAGATAACTGTGCAGATATACTAGATTTAATACAAATGTATGTGCAGCTGTATCTCTGTACATCTCTGTGATACTGTGACCTGTCACCATCATCATGTCTTCCAGATAATGCCTCATTCACGCCTGCCAGTGTACAGCCACCAGGAGGATGATGTCCTCATCCCGTACCTTCATGAGAACTATGAGGTGTTGTTCAGCCATGTGCCACAGCATGCCCAGCAGTGTGACAACCTGTGGTAGGACCTTCGCAGGAGGGTTAATGATGTGGGTGGCCATAACCGCACCTACCAGCAGGTGCGCAGACACGGCATGGACTTGATATGACATGCGAAACAGCATGCCACTGCAATCACCAGGGAACAAGGTGGCACAGGTGGTGATCCACAAACCCAGCCCCCACTCACACCCACTGAGGAGCTACTGGCCAGCCTGGGGACACCCTCAGAACAGCATCCGCAAACACTAGCTGCCATCGTGGAGGTGGGTGTCTCCCAACCAATGAGCCTGGAGTTGCCGGGTAAGTCACTACTGCACATATGACTATTATATCCCATTTAGTTGCATGTGTCACTGTACAATATGTAATGTGACATCATATGCAAGGTATGTTTACACACATGCCACATACTATAGTATGCTACACTGTGTATGCACACACGTGCATGCTATATGCTATTGTACAGGTGAATGTGTTAACATGCACAGTGCACCCTGTGGCTGTCATACAGTCATGGATAATGTTCAAACTGTTGTGTCACCCCTATACATGTACCTCTGGCATGCCGCACAGACATCAGTCCATTGCAGGTGAGACTGTTATCAGTATCAGGCATGTTAATGCATATATCTGTTCACCATGTGGCCAGTTAACAAATGTATACATGATGTATGGTCCAGTCATGATATACAGGTCGCATCTCCCATCATTCACACTGCCTACCCATGTGCAATATATACAAATGAAATGAAACACTGACATGAAACTACAGTATCTGTCATTGCTACATGTGTGGACAGCTGTGCATACAATGGTGGAGGTGTTGTTCAATGTAGGTATATGTACTATACATTGGAACAACACATGTGTGATACTCAAACAGTACCACACAGTGAGCTGGGATATGGGCAGCTCACAAGAGTCACCATTGTGTTATATGCCCCAGCAATGGGTGCACACATTGTGATGTGCCATCTGACATGTCCCAGACATGTAGTGTTCTGGCTGCAATATTGTCACACTATCCCATAACACATACCCCACATACCAAACATACAACCCGTTGTCTGCATAGCCCTGTGGATGGTGGCATATATGACATCTATGGGTGTATGTCATATGGGACTACACAGACATGTGAGATAGATGGCCATCACAAATATTTGGCCAACACATCTTCACACATGGGCATGGAGGATGGCCAGAGACATGTAGCCACACAGTAGATGTGATGTGTATACACCCTGTTGCACATTGTTCGCACATGGTCAAACTATAGCCTTAGTTGACTGATTATACAGTTGATGTGGTACACTGGACATCCTAAAAGCCTGTGCACAGCTAGTGGAGGTGTCATATAAGTCGACCATATAAGATGTGTTGAACATCACGACTGTGTCATAGCATGACAGTAGTCACCTGTACAGCTTCCACAGACATTGACACCACATCAGGCCACATATAGCGTATATTTTCCTTGCTGCTGTAGGACATCACTGTCAGCCGTGCACCTTGTGTGTGTGGTACATCAATGTCATGTGGGACATGGTGTATAGACAAGTCTGCCATGTGTGGACATGGTTGGCAGGCAGCTAAGACTCTGTAGTAGTTGTGCAGGGGTGTCATCCGTAGGTCTTCCAGTGACCTGTCACATAACACAGCATGGTTTGGTGTGTATACACCTCAATAACATGGGTCACAATCCACAGTTATGCCATGTGTATGCACACAGTTATGGCTATGCAATGTCTGCATATGTATAGCAATATAGATGCCTCATGATGCCATGCAATGGCACAGTGTCTGTACTTCACACTGTATAGCAATGTAGATGCCTCACACTACCCTTCCATGCTCATGCACATTTGCTAAACATGCATTCTATCTGTAGGGCATACAGACAACACTGCAATGTGATACCCATTACAACGCTGTACATGTGTCAGGACACCATTGTGTCAGACATGTATGCATGTCAATGCACACGTCAGCAGATTCCATGTCAAGGTCACTTCAGCCATGTGTACTGTTAACCTGTGCTGGTCCACATGGTGTATCACAGGGATGCATGCTTACTACCATGATTGTGTGAACTACATGGCTACTGATATGACACCTGCTTGCTGTTGTGTGCAACCCAGGGAGGTATGCTAACTACCACTATTAATGTCTGAGCTGCATGCCATCTGCTGTATCACATGCATGGTGTGTCTGTGTGTGTGTGTCTGTGTGTGTGTGTCTGTGTATGTGTGTGTGTGTGTGTGTGTGTGTGTGTGTGTGTGTGTGTGTGTGTGTGTGTGTGTGTGTGTGTGTGTGTGTGTGTGTGTCTGTGTCTGTGTGTGTCTGTGTGTGTCTGTGTGTGTGTGTGTGTCTGTGTGTGTGCATCTGTGTGTGTTTCTATTGTAATGTAGCGTCTTTCTTTGCATTCACAGGTGATGTCCCCACAGATACTAGCAGTGATGAACATATGCATGAGGTACAGGCAGGGTTGCCATCCCAGCTATGTCCTCCTCTTCCCCGCACACAGTTCTCATGCCAACACATACCCCATCACCAGTGGCCATAGAGGAAGGACAGTCAGTGTGTGTTAGCTTGGAACAGGAATGTGTGGTGGCTACAGAAGGTGTGTCTCCACACCATGGTGTCAGTGTAATGACTGCAGATGTGCCACATAGGCATGTGGCCAGTGGTGCTCGTAGGAGGACCTCTGGAAGACATGCACCTGCAGGGCAGAGTGCAGCAGCTGGTGTCACCAGACGCATGTTCCAGACTGTAATGGCGGCACAGGCATGTGCTGAACAGCAGAACAGAAAAGGGCAGAGGCTTCAGAGGGCTGCTATCCGTACTCTAAACGACAACATCCAGGCATTGGCAAATGCTCAACAGCAGATTGCTGATGTTCTGGACAGGCGATTGGGTGACATGGTCAGAATCCTTGACAGTGGCATGGCTATCCACAAGCATGAGCTGTCTGTGCTGGAACATCTGGTAGGAGTGAGGAGTAGGCCACGTGGACAGCTACACCACCTAGTGCAGGTCAACGTGAATGAGCCACCTCACATGCCCGCTCCCATAGTGCCGGTAGCAGTAGCAGTGCAGCTGGTGCTGCGCTGTCCACACCAGGCCACAGCAGGACACATGGACCTGGCCCTGGACATTACCAGCGGGGACACGGTTCCAGTGGACATGTGTCATTGGACATTAGCCAATCTGTACCTCCGCCTGGTAGTGCCCATGCAACCCCTGGCAGGCACAGGTCACGTGGCCGTGACCAGACACAGTGAGCTGTACATCCTGGTCTGTACAATCTGGAGCTGTCAATAATACCCCTGTGTAGGCCTGGCAAAAGGAAGAACTGTGTGCACTCATACATGCACACAGCAAAAACATCTGTAGGGCACCGCAACACCCACATGCATAATGACCACACATGTCCAATCAGATCACCAGCCCTTACCCACACACATGATGTCATCCACTGGCGCAGCCTATGCCCCTGGAAAACATTACCACCCTGTGCATATGATGATGCCTGTGCCACATCCCTGTCATCCACACCATCGGTGCAGGGACATGCTCAAATGGTCTGATGCACAGGGTGAACAGAATAGTGAGATAAGTGTATATTACATTAGTTGTGTACTGTTGACATGCACCAGACATACCATGTAGTACAGGTTTATAATGCATTGTTACATGTTCACAGTATGTGTCTTGGTAACAACAGTTACAGCATGTTGGTAATGATGCCCTGGTTCCCTCCTTATGGTCTACTTGCATGTGCCAACAAGTAGCAGTGTTTGCAGTTTCCCATGTGTAAATGTGGAGTACTCACAGGCATGTATGGCAATACCAGCATGATATACGTAGGCTCAACCTGACTGTTAGAAAGGCTACCATATGACAGATGTCCACACATCTACTGATCCAGAAGCATGTGGGCTGTTTAATAGACTACAGTGGCTAGAGACATGACAGCCATACCAGGTCACATCACAGGTATGTTGACATGGTGTGGGGGGTTTACACAGCGGTCTGGCCGATGATAACGTTAGAGGCCACTTGATAGCATGAGGCCTCACTGTGTAGCAGTAATACCCTGTCACATTACAGGATGAGAACACACACAAACATACACAGAAACACACAGTAACATGCCCACACTCACGAGGTCAACAACACTATAACGCACACTTTATAGTGTTGAGGTGAGGACCCCTGCCTATGTGGTAATCACCCTCACAGTACTGTGCAACCACACGACGTGACACAGAGAATGAACATGTACACGTAGCCAGTAAGGCTGAGACTGATGGCATCAACGGGGTAGTAGACTGCATCACCATGAGGGGTTAGGGATCCTGTCTGTTCTATATGGTAGCATACACCCTCACTCCATGCACCAGACAGCCATACATACACACACACACACACACACACACACACACACACACACACACACACACACACACACACACACACACACACACACACACACACACACACACATGCTGCTGTGGAGTCCACAAATGTCATTCACATACAGATAGCTGACATGTGTGTGATACACACACCACCCCTGCCTACGTCATGCTTTCCACACTGCAGTATGTACATAGGTTCATAGGTTCAAAGGTTCATACTAGGCCATCTGCCCTACGGCATTTACAAGCCTAGCCAGAGTGTGTTTGGCTTTCGCCACCCATTTTAAAATGAATTTTGCTATGCCCCTTTTTGAGGTTAGTATACTGTGCCTCTGTCTAACAGTGACACAGAAGTGATACCCGGAGTAAATCTACGATCTCACATCCACTCATCAAGATTCCTCTTGAAGAGAGTCAATGAGGGACTCTGCCTAACCTGGAGTGGGATTTTATTCCAGAGTGAAGGGAGGCTCTGGGTTATGAATCTGTCCCTCCAGCATGTCCTATTTATTTCAGTGCTGAGGTTCAAGTCTCTCGAGTGTGTAGCTCAATGGGATTTGGATTTTCTGAGGTGCAGCATGTCCATTAGTTCTGGGTTGGACATGGCTTTATACATCAGGCACAGATCGCCTCTGAGCAGGCGGTATGCTACTGAGTAGAGCTGGAGTTTCTTTAACCGGGCAGCATATGGCATCTGTTTGAGCCCTTTGATCCTCTTGGTGAGGTACTTTTGGGGTCTTTCCAATTGCTGCAGGTGTCTGGCAAGGTACATCCCAAAAGGGGCATTGTACTCAATTATGGGCCTGATGAGGGATGAGTAAAGAGGCACAATAACCTCCCCTGATCTAGATGTGAATCCCTTCATGATTAGGTGGGCTATATAAAATGTTTTTCTAAACACTTTGGCCATGTGGTTGTCGAATAAGAGATTGCTATCAACTTGGGTCCCCAGGTCCCTAATTACTTCTTCCGTACTTAATGGATTACCATCTATGTGGTGATTTGTGGGCACTTTGTTTTTGCCGAAGGGGATGACTATACACTTTTTGGAGTTTAGCTTGAGGTCATGGCTCTGGCACCAGTTGTCTGTTTCTATGAGGCACTTTTGTAGGATGCTTGTATCGGCTGGAGAGTCAATTATGGCACCCAGTTTGCAGTCATCTGTGAACTTGCTCAGCCACAGTCCTTCCGTGTTGGTCTGTACCTCCGAGAAATATATACCGAACAAGAGAGCTCCCAGAACTGAGCCTTGTGGGACGCCACTTGTAACTGGTTTGGAGTCTGACATGGCTCCAGCAATTCTAAGCATGTGGGTTCTGTCCTTGAGCCAGTTTGCAACCCATCTAGTGACATAGGGGTTTATATTTAAGCTGGTGAACTTATCTATAATGCCTGAGTGGGATATTGTATCGAAGGCTTTTGTCAGGTCCAGGTAGGCTGTGTGGACCACCTTCCCCTTGTCAATGGCCTTGGTGATTGTTTCAAATAAATCGACCAGGTTTAAGAGGCAGGATCTGCCCTTAACAAAGCCAAACTGGGTAGGATGTAGTGTCTGTAGGTCCCCAATATATTTATTTATGAGGTCCATGATGATCCTTTCCATAGCTTTGCAGACCAAGCTAGTTAGGCTTATGGGGTGATAGTTTCCAGGATCCGTTGAGGCACCACCTTTGTGGAGAGGGACCACAGTTGCTGTGCACCACTCTTTGGGTACATATCCTGTAGTAAGGCTGAGACTGAACAGTAGTTTTATGTTTGGGTTAAGTTCTTCTTGGAGTTCATGTAGGATGCAGCCCGGGACACCATCTGGTCCCATTGATGCTGTGTTTTTTTGCTTTGGAGAGGGCGGCTCTTACCTGAGCATCTGAGATGTCAGGGGGCAGCACTCTGCTGGGATAGATATTTGCCCTATTGGTGGGGAAGGGGGGGGGAAGTTTGCGCTGAACCTGTCAGCTAGGATGTTGGCAATGTCTTTGGGTTTGGTGTATTTTTTGTCATTTTGGACTAATTCTGAGCATATCTGGGAATTCCCACCCAGGTTCCTAACATAACTAAAGAAAGCCTTGTGATTATCCTTAGTGTACTGTGCAATTTTTCTCTCGAAGCTGGCCTTAGACGATTTTATGAGTGTCCGTAGTTTTTTTGCTAATACTGATCAGAGATGCCTTCCCTTTTTGGGATTTTGCTCTATCATGTAGTAGCTTCCTCCTTCTATTGTATAGTTTGTTTATGGCTGGGGTCCACCAGAAAGGACGCCTGCCTTTGGAGGATTGGGTCTTGGTTGTATTTGGGATTGCATGATCCATGCATTCCTGAAGGTGTTCATAGAATGTGTTTATAAAGGATTCTACGGTCTGGGCCATATTTTCCACAGGCCCGGGGGCTTTGAAGGATTCCACCTCGGTTTTGAGGAGTGTGAAATTTGCTTTAGAGAAGTTTTTCACTGTGGTTTTCTGGGCAGGGGCTAGGGTCGGGATGTGAATATCTAGTGAGATTAGTTTATGGTCTGATCTTACCTGTGAGGGATACACTTCTGGTCTGGAGCATAGAGTCCCCATGTTGGTGATGATCAGGTCCAGTATGTTTTCCCCTCTTGTGGGCATGGTAACAAGTTGTTCCATAGCATTTGAGTTTATAAATTCTAGGAACCTTTGGGCTAGGGTGTTGGAGCTAGAGTAATGCTCCCAGTCTATGTTTGGGTAGTTGAAGTTGCCCAATATAATGGTCTTTGGAGAGACCTTCATATTTTCCAGTGTTCTCAGGAAGGCTGAGTGGGGTTCCTGGGTTTGGGAGGGTGGTCTGTAGCAGGCTATAAATTGGAAGGCAGTTTTACCCACTGTTAGTTGCACATGGATAGTCTCTGATGCTTCGTACTGGGCCACCAACCTGGAGGTGTGGGTATCTTTGACGAATATTGATACTCCCCTCCTTTTGTGGTTCAGTCCAAGTTTTGGGGCCGAAAAACATGGAATGAGGTATAACCTGGTAGTGCTGGGGTGCTCTCAGGAGCCTTGAACCAGGTTTCTGTTACTGCACAGATATCGATGCTCTCCATGCTAAGGAGAGTTTTGAGTGTGTGCATCTTGAGGTTTAGACTTCTGGCATTGAGTAGCATTAATCTTAGTTTCTTATCTCTTGTGATACCTATGGAGGTGGCTTTGTCTTTTGAGCCTTGCCTAAAAAAGGCACTATGGGGGTGGCAAGAGCCTTTGCCAATATCCGAAAGCCCAGTGGTGACAGGTGCAAGCCGTCCCTAGCAAAGCATCGTGGCTTGTTGAGCATGTCATCCCAGGCTGACAGGCATTGGATCCCCTTTGAATGACACCAATACTTAAGCCAATTGTTGAAATTGATCATCTTGTTTTCATATTGTGGCATCATTCTTGGTGAGGGTAAGATACTACTCAAGGGCAGGGTCATAACGGCCTGGGCTACATGCTCAGAGAGCTCCTCTATGTCTCTTTTCATGTAGTCCAGGGAGGTACATCTCAGGTCATTCACACCAGCATGTACAATGACTGAGTCATATTTGTACTTGCCTTTGAGTGACCTGAGTGCTTGTGTTATGTGGCGGATCCTAGCGCCCGACAGGCAGCTCACCATGACCTTCTCCTTGTTCAGCCTGGTGAGCGGGATGTCAGTGTGTCTGATGATAGAGTCACCTATTACAAGTGTATCAGGTGTGTTGTTTAGCCTTAAGGGCTGTGACTGTTCGGCACACTGGCTTTGTGAGCTATGTGTTGCACGTGTTTTGTTTTGGGGTAGTGGTTGCTTGGGTGTCTGCTTTGGAGGTCTCTGCTGCTTAGGCAGATTTTTATTTAGAGCCTCAGAGTATGTTTTTGTGTGTTTATGTGTTTGGTTTGCTGTCGTGGTAGGTCTATGTGAGACTGGAATTGTAGTGAGTGTGGTTTCCTTCTCCTCCTGACTGGTTACGCCAGTAGTGAGTTGAGAGAGCTTAGCCTCCAGTTTGGCTATATGGTTGCATCTCTCACATGTGTTGGAATTTGTTGGGAGGAGGAGAGGGTTGTCTGTGTACATGAGGCAGTTGTATCATTGCCTCAAGAATCCCAGATTCACCAGCTGGACTGGAAAGGAGATTGACAACTGACCCTTGGACATGCTAGAATAGTATTGGAAATTCCTTTATAATTGAAAAAAGGGCCATTGGGGAACAAGGTATTCAAGGGGAATTTGTGAGGGTGTAGTGCTTTTAATTTTTTAGTGCTGACTTATATAATTTCTTTAGTGAGCAAGTGCCAGGCTTTAGAGTAGGAATAGGGTGTTTATTATGAGAACTAGATCAGTTCTAATGGAAAAAGTGAAGAGCAGGCTTTGTGGAGCCGAGAATGGTTTAAACCCAATTAAGCGGCATTGCCCGATGCTGCGCTATGCGCAAAATCACGCAAAGCCACGCTAAAGAAAGTTTTATACAGGGGGGACTTGAAAGAGCTAGAAATTGGCACAAAACGGCCAATAGACTACCAGATTTGTGTGCTGGGAACACTCCTCCAGGGATAGATAAGCTGCTCTAAGCTCCTCAATGCCACTGGTGAACAAAGACGCCTCCCTTTATCCAAGAAAGGAAATGGGCAACACAGGAACTTTCCAAAAGTCCAGAATACAGCAAAGCCTGTATTTGGACTACTCTAGGTCAGGAAAGACGGGAAACAAGGATAATTTTTTTTTCTTTTTTGCAACAAACAGCAGGAAAATGCAATAAATATGTAACACAGGCTAGCTCACTTGAGTGTGTAGCCTCAACAGGTAAATGCAACAAGCAGGGCAAACTTTAAAAGTGCAGGTGCAAAAACAACTTTAAACAGTTTAAAACAGTTCAAGAAGCAGAAATACTTCCAGTTTAGCTAGCTCGGACAGTCGCCCAGGTAGTAGCAGCAAAAAAAAAACACTTTTATCAGGTTAGCAGTCGCTCTTTTAGCCTCTCTGCAGCTAGCACTACTCTGCTGGACCACAAGGAGCTTGGCTGAGTATTAACAAGTGCAAAAACCGTGCCAAAGTGGGTTTTATACAGGGGGACTTGAAAGAGCTAGAAATTGGCCCAAAACAGCCAATAGACTACCAGATTCTTGTGCTGGGAACACTCCTCCAGGGATAGATAGGCTGATCCAAGTTCCCCACTGCCACTGGTGAACAAACAAGCCTCCCTTTATCCAAGAAAGGAAATGGGCAACACAGGAACTTTCCAAAAGTCCAGAATACAGCAAAGCCTGTATTTGGACTACTCTAGGTCAGGAAAGATGAGAAACAAGGATAATTTTTTTTTTCTTTTTTGCAACAAACAGCAGGAAAATGCAATAAATATGTAACACAGGCTAGCGCACTTGAGTGTGTAGCCTCAACAGGTAAATGCAACAAACAGGACAAACTTTAAAAGTGCAGGTGCAAAAACAACTTTAAACAGTTTAAAACAGTTCAAGAATGCAGAAATCAAGAATACAGATCTCTACAACAGTGTACAGGAGTGTGTAACAATTGGGATGTATTCCCCACCATATGTGGCATATATGGTCACACAAGCAAACACACATGGCAGTACTGTGAATGATACACCTGCTATATGATGATACGTCTGACAGACATGCAGCAGTATTGGCCGCATTATGTGTACCAACGCTACCTTCAGCAATTGTGCTGCTATATGCACACGGAAGGATGTAAGTGTTACAGGTGTCAAGTGACTTACAGTCAGTAACACCCTGACCGCTGTGTAGGTTTTATGTCTTCACCGTCAAGTAACAGTAACATAGCATACTGTTTGCACATGTAATGGTAGGATGGCTTGTGACACACCTGTGAGCTGTCCTCGGCAAACATCCATCTGCAAAGGTGGATCACCACTTTATGTATACACATCCATCCATACCTGATGTACATCCTACCGTACTGTCAGTATTTCACCATATACAGGTATCAATGATGGTGCTGCATTGCAACTGCATGTTGTAGATAGGCACAGATGAATTACATACATCAGCTACTGCACATGCATGGTAGCTGCATGCACACCACTACATGTACATGTGTGTTGGTCCTACATGCCTGTCATGTAGCCATGTTTGTATGCAGTGCAATTGGTGGACATGTGTGATGACATACATAACACATGGACTGTTGTATGATATGATGGGTGTCATGGGTAACTAGTACAGAGGGAATGTTTCCTCGGTCAACATTGCTACCTCATGTACTGTTAGCATTCAACAGCCATGGACCTACCTTTCATGTGCATGCGTGTGATTGCTGTAGCCACTTGTCTGCACGGAGGACCGCAAAAGCTATGCTATGTACATATGTGTTGTGTGTGTGGTCCATGCACATATCCACTGTGATTACATGTATGTCATATCCAAACATGTGTGTTCTTTGGTGTACAGCAACAGTCATCTGTCACAGCTGTGTAAGACCCAGGGCCCCTGTTATGTGTAGAGCCGACCTGGTTATGTACAGTGGTATCATTGCATTGCATAACACATGATGGAACCTTGTCAGTACATGTGTAGTCTGCACAGTTGCTGTAGACCTATGTACAGTCCACTGGTCATGAGTCACACGGTGTTGTGGTAATGTATGGATGTGTGTTGCTGGTCCAAGGACATGGTGATGTCTGAGGGCTACATAGTAGAATGCGGCGTTTACTTCTGTGATCTGCACCTGAGACATCTGTGATGGCTCTTGAGTGTGTACTGGTCAGTACATGTGAGTGGTCTTCATATACGTGGGGACAGTAACACCATACTGTGCCCTTCTTTGTTTAGAGTTCGTGTGCATGCAAGACAGCCCTTTGCTGCTGCTAAGTGTGTGAGCATGCCCAGTACGCCGTTGTGTAGATGGACACACAGTACATTTCAAACTGTGCCCTTCCGTGTTTAGAATCCGTGTGCATGCAAGACAGCCCTTTGCAACTGCTAAGTACATGAGCATGCCCACTATGCCGTTGTGTAGGTGGACACATAGTACATTCCAAATTGTGCCCTTCCATGTTTAGAATCCGTGTGCATGCAAGACAGCCCTTTGCAACTGCTAAGTGCGTGAGCATGCCCAGTATGTCGTTGTATAGATGGACACACAGTACATTCCAAACTGTGCCCTTCCGTGTTTAGAATCTCTGTGCATGCAAGACAGCCCTTTGCAACTGCTAAGTGCATGAGCATGCCCAGTACGCCATTGTGTAGATGGGCACACAGTACATTCCAAACTGTGCCCTTCCGTGTTTAGAATCCGTGTCCATGCAAGATAGCCCTTCTCTTCTACTAAGTGTGTTGGTTCTACTAAGTGTGTGAGCATGTCCATTACACGTTGTGTAGATAGACACACAGTACATTCCAAACGGACGTGTGATACTAAGTGTGTGAGCATGCCCAGTGACACCTTGTGTCGGTGATGTGCCTCTGTGTATGGACATGGCCACTTGACATCCTGTATAGCAATGGCGGTCATCCAGGCAACAGATGTCCATATCCCATGTCAGAATGGAGTCCTACATTGAACACACTGGTTGACTGTCTTGAAGGGTGTACTGTCTGTGGTGCGTCTCGTATCTATGTAGTGTTGTAATAGTGCTCCATAGATAGGCAGTTGTCCTGCTCACACCACTGCCGTGTGTTTGTCTATGTCTACCTTGGGGCAGTAATATGCTTTTAGACTGCTCACTCTCTATACATTCCCTATCGGCGTCTTTGCCTTTGTGGATGATGTCATCCACCTAGAAGTATGCCTCTGGGAGTGCTGTGTTCCAGTAATCTCGGTAGAGCGTTCTGTAACTGCGTGATGCTGTAGTATGATAAGGTAGTTAGGTGTATGTTCGACTCCCAGCCCTGCCAAGTGTGCCTGTGTGTGTGTGTGTGTGTGTGTGTGTGTGTGTGTGTGTGTGTGTGTGTGTGTGTGTGTGTGTGTGTGTCTGTGTGTGTTTCCAGTTGCCTGGGGACAGAGTAATGCTTTTAGATGGCTCACTCCACATACATTCCCTATTGGCGTCTTTGCCTTTGCAGATGATGTCATCCACCTAGAAGTATGCCTCTGGGAGTGCTGTGTACCAGTAATCTTGATAGAGCGTTCTGTAACTGCGTGATGCTGTAGTGTGATAAGGTAGTTAGGTGTATGTTCGACTCCCAGCCCTGCCAAGTGTGTGTGTGTGTGTGTGTGTGTGTGTGTGTGTGTGTGTGTGTGTGTGTGTGTGTGTGTTTCCAGCTGCCTGGGGACAGAGTAATGCTTTTAGATGGCTCACGCCACATACATTCCCTATCAGCGTCTTTGCCTTTGTGGATGATGTCATCCACCTAGAAGTATGCCTCTGGGAGTGCTGTGTACCAGTAATCTCGATAGCGCATTCTGTAACTGCGTGATGCTGTAGTGTGATAAGGTAGTTAGGTGTATCTTTGACTCCCAGCCCTGCCAAGTGTGTGTGTGTGTGTGTGTGTGTGTGTGTGTGTGTGTGTGTGTGTGTGTGTGTGTGTGTGTGTGTGTGTGTGTGTTTCCAGCTGCCTGGGGAAAGAGAAATGCTTTTAGATGGCTCACTCCACATGCATTCCTTATCGGCATCTTTGCTTTTTTTGGATGATGTCATCCACCTAGATGTATGCCTGTGGGAGTGCGGTGATGCTGGAACTCGGTACTGCGTTCTGTTACTGCATAATGCTGTAGTGTGGTAGACTAGACAGGTAGGTGCTCGATTCCAAGGCATGGCAGGTGTGTGTGTTTAGCAGTTATACCATATGTGTTGGTATCTGTGGGTGGCTAGCTGCGGGATGTGTTCAGTGTGTTTTGTTACTGACCTACATAGTGTCCACAGCCCACATATTCTGCCAAGACACTGGGTTGTCAACACATACATTCAGCAATAGGTCTGGTGAGTAACTGTCAGCAGCCCTACTCTTACCCTTGATACGGTCTGACCCGTGTGACACAACACAACACACGTGCTTTGATAGTAACAACACTACATGATGCAGGTGGCACATGTAGTTTCCTTTTCATTCCTGTCTAATGCATTGCTGTCATGTGGTCCACTGTTGTGATGTATCTGCCATATCTACATATGTGTGAACATGTATATGTATATATATATATATATATATATATATACATATATATATATAGATATATATATACATAGATATATATATATAAATATATATATATATACATATATATATATATATATATATAGATATATATATATATATATATATATATATATATATATCCATGTATATATATATATATATATATATATATATATATATATATATATGCCCATGTATATATGTATACAAATAATATATATGATATATGTAGATGTAGAGGTGGACATAGATGTAAACATATATGTCTGGGGACATCAGCACTATTGAATGTTTGTGCCGGATGATCTGTATGTGATAACCTGGGATCTATGTATATCTACCATGGCGTGGTGGTAATGCACATCGTCTGTAGTGTGCAGGGCCATGGGTTGTAGTTGTATAGACACCGGTTATTTTGTTGCTGAGAAGACAATGGGACATGGAATATGGTGATAGTAAGGCACCTGTTGCCAGTTGTGTACGGATCTGAGTGACACTGAGCAGTGGTTGTTAATTTGGAGGTTTGGTATGGATCATATAACTATTCATTAGAAGATTATACTGTGCAGATGAGGTTGACTATTGTGTATCACATTTATCACCAGGGTGTGCTACTGGTCCCTGGAGTGTATGTGTGTAGTCAGCCAGGTGCAGGCCTCAAATATAGTTGACAGCATGGGAGGGGGGTCAGGCATACTGTACGTACATTGCAGAACTGTGCCTCAGGACTGCTCCTGCCTTAGCACACCTAAGCTAAGGGTGTATCTATACCTGCCTGGTGACATTGGGAGGGATGACAGCAGTGGTGGGGTAGTCAGGGTGTACAGGCTGCACAAACAGGTGTTGATCAGCACAATCAGCAGATGACTTGGCCATCCCGCACATGAACAGTACTGTAATGCGAGCAAGCAGCATACACACAGGTTTCGCCCACAATCTACACCACCGGTGTATACTTGTGGGGACATTTCATGACACAGTCCAACCAAATGAGATGGGCTGCAGCAGGCAACATATACCAACATGTGCAGGAGGCTGGGGCAGTGAGGATGTGTATCCTGCCAAACAACCCTTACTGGGGTGACATAAGACTTTATAGACCGAGGGTGACTTACCAGGGGCTACATGGGCTGGGGATGGTGGAGCACTATGGGGTGGACAGAGACCTCCTACAGCTATTTGTTGACCTGTGCCTGCCACATCTGACACATCAAACAGGCTGAGGGAAACACATCACAGTGGATACCATGGTATGTGTTGGCCTAGGTGTACTAGCCACAGGTACCTCACACAGCACAACTGGGGATATCATGGGTATCTCACAGGCATCTGCATCCAGAGTATTGCACCAGTTCACAGACGCCATGTCAGCACATGCTAGTGAGCATGTACATGTCCTCAACACATGTGATAGGTAGACCAGCAATATGCATCTGTTCAACCACATGGATGACTACCCTGGGGTACTGGGTGCTATAGCCTGCACACACCTACACATCATAGCACCACCTGGTGAGCGGGGTTGGGCCTACAGTCACTGCAGGGACATAACCTCCAACAGCTAGGTCATATGCGATGGCCAGAGCATGAGATTGAATGTGTGTGCTGTCTGCCCTGGAAGCTATGATGTGTCCTTAATATGGCTTCTGACACAGCTGTAGCACACCAGTACCAATATGGACATCCCCTACAGTCTCCAAGTGGGGGCTGCTGGGTAAACACTGGTGTCATGGCTGATGACACCCATCAGCAATGCACACACACCTGAACACTCACACCATACTGAGGCGGATGCACAGGCAAGACATATACTTGTGCATGTGCTTGGGATGCTCAGTTCACAGTTCTGGTATCCGGACACATCCGTTGGAGCTCTGCTGTATTCACAAGCTACATGCATACAAGTTGTTATGGTATTTGCTATGCTACACAATCTTATCCTGCAGTAACAGTTGCAGCAGGAACATCACGGGGCAGGGCCACACAGCCCAACACCACTACCAAGGCCTGTACAGGCACAGTGTGACTTAGTGAAGGAACTACCTGAGCAGGGCACAGTCGGCGAAAGCCTGTGCACAGTATGACCTGCCCTTGGCAAAGAGGCAACAGAAGGCATATGCACTGACACAGTAGGTACCCATGGATTTCCTCTCTCTGACCCGCACACAGTACAATGGATGCCAAACATGACACTACCTGTGCTCGGTCATGTATAGGAGGTGCACTGTATGCATCCGACATAGGCAGCACTCCAGCAATGTCCTCAAGTCCAGAACACACCCAGGGTATGTCTATTGATCTAACAAGTCGCAGTTGTATTAGAATGTGTAGTTACCCATTGCTATGGTATGTATGTGAGCATACAAGTGACTGTGGTGACCAAATGTTAGGGCAGCAGACAGTACACATCCATAGTGGCAACACGACCTCTGTAGCACATACTGGGGTCACAATGGTAGCCTGTAGTACACAGGGTGTCCTAGCCCACTGCAGATTGTGGGGTGACCATCCTGTGTGTCCGTAGAGCCCACACACGTTCCATGCAGCTGGACAGATGTGGACCAATACAGACAAATGATATACGATGACCTATGGATATGCCCAATGAATGACCCCAACCCCCTAAGACACACACAGACTATAGCAGGCCAGGCAGATTGATGTAGGTTGTGTAAGCTAGGACGTCCAACACCACTGTGATGGTAATTAAAGCTGGGAACTGACGTAGCCTGGTATCCCTCAAACCAGCATTTAGGTAGGTCCACACACTGACAAGGAGTACCCGGCATACCAGTACAGTAGCGGCAGATGTGTACAACTGTTGGCTGTGCCCCCCGTCAAACCTACATGTGTGAGAGTCCTGTGCGCCACCCATGGTGCTGTGTAGGACTGTGGTTGTGGTTGGCTGTCCCCCCACGCTATGCAGACATGTAGCAACTGTCAATGCCACATGACCATTAGCTACCCTGCAGACACAGCATGACACCTGTCTGTGTAGAATGGAGGGGTCAGCAACACAGTACTAACTATCTGGACATGTGACACATGCAATACAGTTGACCATACTTGGCATGCTCACACACATGACGGTATGATGGTAATGTCGGTCGACAACATGCGTAACAGTCGTACTGGGCATGGTCATACACTGAAACACAGGACGGCCAGGCATGCATACACCAGTGGTCCGGACATATCTGCCAGTACATTGCTATACTGTTGGATGGCTGCGCTGTATGGTGTGTGTGTGTGGTCTATTTTCTGTACATATGCCATGGTCTATTGTTAATTCACATGAGCTATGTGCGCAGGGTACTGCTACCATCACGTGTATAGGGCGGTTCTTTGTTTGTGGACAGGCCGACGCTTTTGGATACAGACTAAGTAAGGCACATTCCAGCAGGTGGGAGCAGTTGTGCGCGGGTTTGCACAGTGTTAAGCACTGCTGACCTGTGGTCACAGCACCTTATACATGTTTAGACTCAACATTTCTTTGACAGTGCACTACTGGCATACTGGTAGACAAACACGCTTACAGCCACTCACTCACTCACCGACATTTCCACTTACACTTGTTACACATGCTGGGTGTGTGCAATCCCTTGTGATGCGTATTACATCGGACTACATGACTACAGTATTGGGTATGTGTAACCATTTTGCGACGGCAGGCATTCGACTGTACGGACACGGCGGCCTGTCCAGTGATGCAATCATATTATATGCGTGTTCCTCATACGATCTGCTCCCATCTGCCTGATACATGGGAACCGATACTCTGCAATGCTGACATGTGACTTGAGTTTGTTAATGCAGCTGTCCACTGAGTCATGCTACCGCATACCTACTGCACATTGTCCACCTTTCAGATTGCACGATGGGAGACTGTAGGAGTGACACCTTTCCCACTTTGCATGGGACAGTCCCTCATTACACATATCTCATGTGACAATACCAGAACTCTCCACCAATCGGGGACACATTTCTACAGAATCACGGACAGGTCAAGAAAAAATCAGGGACACTTTTACAAAAGTAGTGCTATTAACTTGAAACATTGACAGAATCAGAGCATATGACTTAATACACATATTCTGAAGTAACAGTTGTTTATAACTCTTACTTATTGTCATTAGTCAGTAAGTGTTATTCACCACCTTTCCTTCAACAGCAACTAATTTTAGGAGGGATTAAGAGGGACAGAGTTAAACTTTCAGTCAAACTCAGGGACGTACCTGA